>NW_028277513.1:300000-591257 GCF_059751315.1 Micrasema longulum
TTAACCGAGTAGTAGGCCAATCCTCTTTGACCGAAGGTTGTATCCATTTTTAATTGTTTTAGCATCATTAGGGTGGGAGCATCTAGTAACTCTTGTATTTGTGAAAGAAATTAAGGAAGGTAGAGAATAATGTTTGTGTGCGTATAGTAACAGAGCTTTTACATAAAGTCGTTTTATAGATGTTACATAAAGATTTATGAATATACCGAGGGAGCTAGTTCTGATTGGGCCTCTTAAGATAATTTTTATTAAAGTTTTTTGTGCTATTTGTTTGTCACCGGAGTTTGCTGCGTCCGTTCTCTTATTACTTCATTCAGGACAAAGTTAAATCACCGCATACCGAAGATTCTTCTGAGACACCTATTCTCAAAACTCAGTATTTTGCGGTTTTGGGCCCTAGTAAGGTGCCACGATTCGCACCCGTATAGGAGATTATGTGTTATGTAGGCGTTTTATAGTCGGCATTTGGTTTTCACTGAGTAAATATCCGATCTCCAAACAGCGTGTATGAACGCTGCCCAAAAAAAAAAGCTTGCCCACCACATACCGCACACCGCATCTGAGGACAAAAGTCTCCTTGGCTCGTTTGTTTTGTAAATTTGCTTGTTGTCAAACTAGAAAAGCTGCCCGAAGAAGCTCTCTGAAATCTGGTAGCCTTAGCATATTTGTGCTGAAAGAAAGTAATCCAGAAGAACATAATATGTACTTCATTGGATTGAGAAAAGCGTGAAGGCGTTCACACAGTTGAATGTGGCGCCTGCTACTCCTAACCGTAGTCCCAGTTCTTTATATTCATATTTTATTTACTGATGTATATATATTAAAGTACACCGGAACCTACTTTTACACAGGGGACAGGTTCCACACAGTACCGTGTAAAAATATACAAAGAAAAACAATGCGGGATAGACTTCCTTGAGTTAAAATCAATTCGGGATTTCAAAATGAAATTGTTTGTATTGTGCACAGCATGTCGTTATTTTTGTTTATTTTTTTGCACCACAACAGGCCAGAAAGCCCAATTACAGTGGTGAATTACAGCACAGAACACCCAGGCTTGAGAAAAATCACATGAATTTTTTTTTGTGTTCTCACTGGGAATCGAACCCGGAACCTTCCGTTTGTAAGTCAAGCGTCTTGACCTCTACACCACGGAGGCTGCCCTATTTGACATTCGATATTAATGTTTAGTGGTAACTACGTTTATGGGAAAATGAATAAAATACTGTCGAATTCGGTTATAACGATCACGGAAATAGCGAGATCTCGGATGTAACGAGGAAACATTAGTTGACATTTTAGTTCATGGTTTTCTCCACACAATTATTCACTGTAATAGCGAGCTACTTCTCGGACAAACCGAACAAAAATATTGTCAAAAATTATACAAAAAATCTTCAACTGTTAAAAACATAATTCTCGAAATTAGAATCTAAGTAATAAAATCTATAAGGTAAAGGATAAATACCGCCGGGCGTTGGGATCGGATTATGTTTATGATAGCTATGTAAGTGTCTAAGTACCTTATTGGATTTTTCGCCGACAATATTGAAAAATGAACACACATGATTTTTAAAAAATCCAAGCTTTGTGAACTTAGTAAGTGCCGGTTCGGCACATTGTTACAATTTACAGCTGCTTTTGTAGTTTATGAATGACATGCTTATTTCGGGGATTTTGCGGAGTTTTTTAAAAATATTTTTTAATATTCTAGGCTTATTTCAATACACAATAAACATTACAAATGGGTGATATCAAATGAGTTCTAGGCCAGATCAGTTAAAACCTAACCCCTGTAAAAATTTTCAGATTGAATAATATGTACACGTATGTATTTACTTGTTTATTTAGTGACAATGTGCAATAGCGGTTGTAAAAAATAAAACCTTTCTCTGGTATAACGAGAAACGCTTATAACGAGCAAATTTAAGTAATCCCATCTTCCTCATAATAACCACTACCGTTTATATATTCCACAAAAAAATATCTATAAAATGCACTCAGCGTCCAGCCCGTTAACGATGAAACTAGCCGATTACCTCAGCTTATTACTCCATACAAAAAAGTACACCATATTTTACATTTTTAACCCAGTCAGGTTTTTTAGTACTAAAACAAGCTTGCAGGTTATTATTAAAGTAGTATTTTGAAGACTAATTCCGAAGGATTATTTTTCTTTAACAGAATTTTATAGACATATTATGTATCAAATAGGACATGTGGCGTTCGAAGTGGGAATCGGCTAGTGCTCAGTGTTGACATGAAATGTTATTATGAAATATCTGCCATTTGTTATTTTGGTATTTTATTCATAAGTTTTGTACAATCGTTACATTTAAATGGTGTAGTAAATTTGTGACAACAGAGAGAAAAAATATTTTTGAGAAGGGAATATGGAAGTCTAGGCATTTATTGGGCTTATGATCTTAGACTTCCATATTCCCTTTTCAATAATGTTTTCCCTTTCTGTTGTCACACATTTAAATATGAATATCTTCCTAGGGAGGAAATCCAGCGAGTCTGCAAGCATTTGGACATACTTAAAACACTGTAGAATAAAGCTACTTATATCGCGAAGTCAATCATAATTGTTGTTTGAGTTAGTTTTCACAGAATCACAGAAAAAATAGCCATTTATATTATATGACTTTTATATTACATACTTATATGTATGAAGGTACAAATTAATGATTTTTTTGTAGATTACCTATAAAATAAACCACTGCTCGCCACTGGTGAGTAATAATTGTAGTTAATAGCAGTATTTTTATATCATTCAATACTGTTCCAAATTGTTTTATTAACACTTTGAGGACCGGCCGAATACACATAGAATTTACCGTGTGCCCGGCCCATTTTTGTAAAATTTCATGCTTTGCGAAGGGTTTCTTAAAAGTGTCATGATTACAAAAATACTGGGTTAAATCAATTGAAACTTTTCAAATTTACGAAGTCTTTTTTGTATACTAGTTTCGCCAACATTGGCCTTTATGGAGAGCCACATTGCAATGTTCGCACATATACAGGGTGAAGGGTCTCACTCCTTTTTTTGTGCTTTTTGTATCCCGGAGTCGTGTAAACACGTGATTATAATAACCACGCGTCGTGTCTCGATCCCGTGTTTTCACTTTGTTTACCAGCAGAGAAAAAGTACTAATAAAAGTCACTAGATGTCAATAAAATGCACTTTTTTAGACAGCTGGTAAACCACGCGAAAACACGGGACCGGGACACAACGCATGGTTATATAATCACGTGTTTACACGGCTCCGGGATACAAAGTGTTAACATGTTTTTCGTTTCTCGATTTTATTTATAGGCACAAAGTATTCATCTTCATATTTTTTTTACAATTTGCCGCATTATTGTATCATATTCTTATATTTATTTACATTTATTCATACTATTTATCTTTCAACTAACGGTATTCGCTAATACAGCGTTATTTGTATTATTGCAGGTGGACGTGGGCTACGAGTTTCCTCAGTACTTTCTCATCGGAGTAGTGTCCCTGGGGCCCTCTGTGTGTGGAGGAAAGCCCCCGGGAGTATTCGCTAATACGACACATCATCTTAAATGGATATTGGACAATATCAAACCTTGATGGTACAAGATACACGGAAAATGTCCACTAAATTATATTACCTTATATTATGTAACAGCTACAATAATCTTCCTTTTGAGTCAAGCCGTATTTTTCCCTGTCTAAATTTGTATGTACAACATATTTTTTTGTTTATAATTAACGCCAGTAGTATTTATTAATGTTTTTATTAAAGTTTTAAAAAAAACAGTATACGTTACTTTTTGCTCATGAAGAATCTAAATAGCCAGCCAAAAATATTTTCCATCATAATAAAATACGCCGTCGAGTCCACCCTGATGTTTTTGAAGAATTTTATATTACAGATTTTTATTTTACACTACGTTACAATGAGGAAGTTCAGTGGTCTTTTATTATTTGTCAATAGATTATTAAACTAAGTCAATTTTTTTTAAAAATTTTTATATATCGTATTATCAGCGCTACGTTTTTTTAAAGTTTTGTATTTCTCAAATAACTCCACGTGTAACGTCAGAGGTTCATTTACGCTTATTTTCATTCAGTTCTTCCTATTGGTCCAGAATCGACAAACAGACCGGAAATCTTCCATAGCTCTCAGATCATAGGTTGATTCACTCATGTATTCACTCAATAACTATCGACGTGCTAATAAGCGACGTGCCGTGACGTGTAATCCTACTGCGCAATCACGTATTTGAATTTCACCGATGTATGTATTTATGAAAAATATTCCAAAAGTGCTATTTTATTTTATTCATTTATTATTTATCATGCTATTCATTGCATTTAGCCAGTGGTTGGCAAGCCAAATGTCAAGAAAAGCAGTCTCCATAGTAATTGTAATTTAATTTTCACTCTTTTGTATTAGATACTCCTTACTATTGTGGCGGGTCGACAACGACGGCACGAGCCGAACATTGCCGAACGCCGACGTAGAGCGTACGAACGGGCCAAACCGGCTTCGAGAATACTACCGGATTCCGACCTCACCGCACGCGTCTTCGAGGCACAAAATTACCGCCAATTTAGATTTACCAACTTCATTTTATTTTGCCTAATATAGTTATTAGAATCCTTCTTTCAATGTGTTAGCTTCAGTAGTTTAGTTTCGTGAATAAATCTTTGTGTAAAACGTAAGTACCCTGTTTTACTTGCTCTCATTCTGTGCACCCACATAACTTTGTACATCACAAAATTAGGCCACCAACTAGGTGCCTACATAAAAGTACAATACCAAAGTGGTGACCCCGACGTTTGAACACGAAAACACAACATTAAACAATCAATCACGGTGACCCCATTCAAATTCCATAAAAATTGCGCAAAATTTCAGACAGAAATATCTTCGCTTGACAAAATTGTACAACAATTACTTTTTTCGGTCGGTACATGAAAAATTTAAAATTTCATTTTTAATTTGATTGCACTTTTAATTTATTTGTAATTAATCAAGGTTAATCTATTTCAAGGTTAACTTATTGTAAGGTTAATTAATTTAGTATAATAGAATTATATTATAATAATTATAATATATAATAGAATTAGATTTTTCAAAGACCGAGCGAATCGAGTGAATTTTTCTGTCGGTAACAATCTTCAATGTAAATGTAACTAATGTAAATGTAATTAATGTAACTAGTGAATTGATTAAACTGTGATTAATTTCTTAACAATATTACTCGGCCGGGATTAATTCAAACAGGTGATTCATAATTTAACTAAAATTATTATAAACAAACATAATATAATACGTTCGAGCGACTCGCTCACCAAAAATCGCACGCCGAGTAATACATTCCTACAACACATATAAATTTTATTTTTTTTATTTTTCTTGAGTCGAACACACAAACAATTCACACGAACATTTACATAGGGTGCCAGATTGAGTAGAGGTACTTACAGGGTACCGGAAAATAATTGTTATTTATAGTTCTTAAATTTTGTTTTTTTTTTTTTTTTTTTTTTTTTTTTTTTCAAAAATCCGGTACATAATTATTTTTGACAAATATTATATGGCGAGACAAGCGTGACGTAGGCATCCGAATGTTTTCTCCTTGTGAACGCACTGCGGGAGTAAGTTTTTTTTTACCAGCGAAATCTATCGGAAATATTTTTCAGCTGGCGCAGTCGTTCACAATACTTGCAATTTGTAAAATTTTATTTTTGTAAACAACTTGAAACTATCAAACAAACAGATATTCGGGCGGCTAAGCCGACGAATGTTTAACTTAGTACGTGGACATTAGTATCCATACTTTTTTTCTATATACATTATATCGTGTGACTGTACTATATATGTTTATATTTTTAACCTAGGCTATGCATGTTATTATGTGTTACAGATTTGAAGTTTTACCATAAACATTTTTAAACTTGATATATTGTACAACGGACAATCAAAAGGAATATTAATATTGAGGGGACCACTCAGGCTTGGAGAATACAAATACCTAATAGTTGGAAAATGTGTTCCGCCGTATGGTAAAATAATTATTTAAATTTTCTGTTTTTAATTTTCTTTTCTATAACTTGCACAGTACATACATAACAAATAGTGACTCTGACATTTAAAAAATAAATATTTTTGTTTGAAATTTAAATTTAAATTTAAATTTAAATCTAATAATTTAAACTTAACTTTTTAATACAACTACACTCATTATTGAATACTTTTATTTCAATATTTTAACTTATACTGTAATCATTATTACATACATTTTTCTGAATTTTTTTTTTTAAAAACGAATATTTTTAAACTGTAAACAATGGCTAACAAGGACAACACTGACTTGACAAATATCAACACAGCAAACAACATGTTCCACACGGATAGGATTAGCGTTAAACTACCACAGCTATGGGTGAACAACATCGAACTTTGGTTTAAACAGATAGAAGCACAATTCGAGTTGGCAAACATAGTTTCAGAAGACGCACGTTATAGTCACTTAGTGTCAAAACTTGAACAAACGCACATAGAACAAGTTTCAGATATTTTACTCATGGAACCGAACCGAGCAAAATATACGAGGCTGAAGGAAGCTATAATCCAACGCATGGGCTGTCCACAGGACAGAAGGAGAGAAAAACTGTTTTCTTCCTTACAGCTTGGGGATCGAAACCCATCCAGCCTACTTAGAGAGATGCGGACGCTAGCAATAGGTTTACAAATAGACGAAACGACGTTGCAATACTTGTGGATACAACAACTGCCCAAGACGATCCAAGCGCATTTAGCCATAAGCGAAGATGACTGGGATAGGCAAGCGACGATAGCAGATCGCCTAATACAGGTGTACACACAGGATAATGTAGCGGTAGTAGGTACCAACAATAAAAATAACATTTGTAGTTTAGAACAGTCCGTACAAGCTCTAACCCATAAGGTAGAGAGTTTATTTCACACAATCAACAAACAGCATAGTCACAACAACAATAACAATAGATTCAAACACACAACAAGTAACAGCAGTAACAATTTCAATAACAACAAATACAACAACAATTTCAACAAAACAAGCTATAGGGCCAACGGAAATAACAAGAAAACTATTCTTTGTTACTTCCACACAAAATTTGGCGATCAAGCTAAGAAATGCGTCACACCATGTGAATTTAAACCGCATCTAGCTTCAAAAAACTAGATGGTCGAATCATAGCGGAGGCGGCTGATTCAACCAACACAACACGTCTCTTTGTTAAAGATCGTGATACCGGTGTGTCATACCTCGTTGACTCCGGATCGGAAATATCATTAATTCCTAGATCTTTACACAAACGCCATGGAGAAAAGTCTAAGCTAATTCTCTATGCAGCGAACGGGACTACGATCCAGAATTTCGGAGTTACCACGGTAACACTGAATCTGGGATGTAAACAAATGTTTACATGGAAGTTTATAATAGCGGATACGACACGCCCTATTATAGGAGCAGATTTTCTCCACAACTTCCACCTGTTAGTAGATGTTAGGAACAAACGGTTAGTAGACAATACAAACGGCAAGATAGTCAGAGCATTTGACATCTCCACAAACAACAACATAACATGTTCCATATCATTAACAGACAAAACCAACATTTACCACTCACTCATATTGAAGTATCCACAACTAGTAGATATCAATAAACCATACGCAGGGCTGGATAAACACAACACAACCCACCATATAGATACCCGTGGCAAACCCGTTATGTGTAAGACTCGTCGGCTGTCCCCAGAACTACTGAGGCAGGCGAAGCAAGAGTTCGATCACATGGTGGCTCAAGGTATTTGTAGACCCTCCAAGAGTGAGTGGGCCTCTCCATTGCATATGGTGAAGAAGAGCGATGGTACTTATCGCCCTTGTGGCGATTACCGTAGCTTAAACGCACAGACGGTACCTGATCGTTATTCCTTGCCACATATCCACGATATATGCAATGACTTATTTAACTGTAAAATTTTTTCCAAAATTGACTTACAACGAGCATATCACCAAATTCCAATTAATGAAACTGACATTAAAAAGACAGCTATAACCACACCATTCGGGTTATTTGAATTTGTAAGAATGCCATTCGGACTATCATGCGCTGCACAAACATTCCAACGGCACATCAACGAAGTCACAAGAGGTCTAGAAGGAGTACACGCATATATCGACGATATATTGATCGCTTCACCAAACGAAGAAACACATGTGGAACACTTAAAAGCTTTGTTCCAGCGACTTCAAGATCATGGAATGGTGGTAAACCCATCTAAATGCGAGTTTGCCAAGAAAACACTGTTATTTCTTGGTTATGAAATTTCGGCTGAAGGCATCGGACCCTCGCCAACAAAAGTGGAAGCCATCACGAACCTCAACAAGCCAGAAACCATTAAGCAGTTGAGAAGATTCTTGGCCATGGGAAACTTCTACCGAAGATTCATACCACGAGCAGCACACAAATTGATACGACTACACGATTACCTCAAGGGAGCAAAAAAGAATGACAACAGAAAAGTAGAGTGGAACGAAGTCACTACACACGATTTCGAAGAGGTCAAGAACTCGCTGATCAACGCCACTAAGCTTAGCTACCCAGAGGAAAGCAGCAAGATGTCAGTGTGGACAGACGCCTCAGATTACGCAATCGGAGGCGTGCTACAACAAACCACAGACGGCATCAACTACAAACCGATAAGTTTCTTCTCAAAAAAGTTGAACAAGGCTCAGTGTTCATATAGTACGTACGACAGGGAACTACTAGCCATTTTTGAGACTGTAAGGTACTTTCAACATTATCTGGAGGGCAGAGAATTCTGTATATACACGGACCATAAACCACTACAATTCGTGTTTAGAAGGAAAAGTCACGACAAAGAAAGCCCCAGACAACTCAGATATCTAGACTACATCTCACAGTTCAGCACGGACATCAAATACATAAAAGGAGAAGACAACGTCGTCGCCGATACCTTATCAAGAATCGACATGATCGAACAAGAGGCAAACATATCGTTCGAAAAGATCCATAAAGAACAAAGGCAGGACAACGAACTACTCGCACTCTTGGACGACAAGAACACTGCTCTGAACCTGATCAAAACCAACATGCAGGGACAAGAAATCGTCTTCGATCTCAACAAAGGCAACATGCGACCGTACATCCCAAAAACGCTACAGAGATCGTTCTTCAACCAAGTGCATAACCTCAACCATGCAGGAGCCGACGCCACGACCAAGACCATCAGTCAAAGAGGCGTCTGGAAAAATATGAAAGCAGACTGCGCAGCTTGGACGAAGGCCTGCATACCCTGTCAGAAGAGCAAAGTCAACAAACACACGAGGACACCGATCATCAAGATCGACATGCCGAGACAGAAATTCTGCGTGGTCCATGTCGACCTCATCGGACCTTTTCCACCATCAGAGGGACTGAGGTACTGCCTCACATGTATCGACCGATACACTCGATGGGCGGAAGTAATCCCTATCGCAGATATCCAGACCCACACAATCATCAGAGCCATCTGGGACAACTGGATTGCGAGATACGGCGTACCGGAGAAAATTATAACTGATCAGGGTAGGCAATTCATGTCTACGGACTTTAACTTGTTTTGTTCCAGATCAGGCATAGCACACTCCAACACGACGCCTTACCATCCACAAAGTAATGGCATGATCGAGCGATTTCATAGAACGCTGAAGACGGCCATTAAAGCTCACCACCCTGTTCCGTGGACAAAATCGATCAGCACCATACTACTCGGACTGAGGGCCACACTGCGCACGAATGCAGAGCACTCAGTAGCAGAGATGCTGTATGGGTGCAAACTAAAGTTACCAGCAGACATCCTGGAGCAGACGAACGACTACATTGACCCGGACTCCTACACTAGGCAACTGGTAAATTTCATGCAAAACGTCAAACCAAGGCCAGTCGAGCACCACAATAAAGGTAACGTTTTCATCCACCCGGAACTAAAGAGAGCCACACACTTGTTTCTGAGGGACGACAGAGTGTACAAACCCCTGATGCCGAACTACAAGGGGCCCTACAAGGTCATCACCAGGGCGGAAAAGACGGTAACACTGGACGTGGATGGCGAACATAAAAAGGTTTCGCTGGACAGGTGCAAGCCGGCGTTCCAGACAGCGGAAGAACGAGCCAGTCCAGCAGAAACGGAAACACCAACAGAACAACCGGCATACACAACGCGTAGCGGCAGGAGGGTGATACAGCGTCAGTTTTGAAAAACAGATTTCAAAACTTGGAAGGGGGCTGTGTGGCGGGTCGACAACGACGGCACGAGCCGAACATTGCCGAACGCCGACGTAGAGCGTACGAACGGGCCAAACCGGCTTCGAGAATACTACCGGATTCCGACCTCACCGCACGCGTCTTCGAGGCACAAAATTACCGCCAATTTAGATTTACCAACTTCATTTTATTTTGCCTAATATAGTTATTAGAATCCTTCTTTCAATGTGTTAGCTTCAGTAGTTTAGTTTCGTGAATAAATCTTTGTGTAAAACGTAAGTACCCTGTTTTACTTGCTCTCATTCTGTGCACCCACATAACTTTGTACATCACAAAATTAGGCCACCAACTAGGTGCCTACATAAAAGTACAATACCAAACTATTTTGCAAATGCAATATATTGTATTATTTTTTAGAGCAAACACCGATTTTTTTTCCAATGAACTGTATTTATTTACGAGGAAAACAAAAAAACAAACCGACACGAGCGTTGACTTAGAGATTACACACGCGTTTAACTTATGACTGCGATAACACTATTGTTTATTGTAATCGCTCAAATGCTTAGCATGTTTTTAAGCACATCGATAGTTATTTGTGATTGAGTTACTGGCTGATTTCAGCAGAACGTAGAATTGACCTTACTGCGCCCGATAACACCGATATCTCATTTTTCCAAAATTGTGGACTGGGTGTTTTCTGCATAAATACCTTTATTTGTCTGTGAACCTTCAGAATATTTTAAATAATCTTCGCATTACTCACCAGCGCGCGTCACTCTTTTGGTCACCTTGGTTATTTTTTTTATGTACTCTTCTACAAGCTATCTGTTTGAAGGGATAAAACCGCGGATGAGGCAAATACTTAAGTATCGGGATACCTTAACTAATAAATCCCGAAGCTTCTTAGTACTGTCGAGGTCATCATCATCAAAGTTGACAGGGCCGAACACCGTTTTGGCCCGCAACCCGTAAAGCTAGGGTTTCCTAGGACAGCGGTGCCCGTATTTTAACGGCCGTAGTGAACGGTGATGCAGTGGACAGCCATCGTAAAAGTGATTAGAGAGTGGTTTCCTAGAAAAACGGTGTTAAATGGTGTTGATAACACCGTTTTCATTCAAGGAATCTCGGTTTGAAATACCTTTTCAGTGAAACTAAATATACGAGTATCTTTAACAAGTGAAAATTGCGACAAAGAAGTAAGAAGAGCGAAATTTATGATTATTAGTTTTCTCACTCATTATATTATTAGTTTTTTGTATGTTTTTTATTTGCTTCCTCTTTTTGATTTTCCCCATCTTTTCTCCTTCTCTATTTTCCATTTTCATTTTTTTATACTCCTGTAACTCAATCACAAATGACTATCGACGTGCTAATAAGCGACGTGATAACAATTTCTCACCATGGTTGTTTGTCGTATTCGTGATCACAATGGAACATTCGTAAAAGTTATCGATCGGGATTACTATCTTTTAATATTGTCACACTTCAAAATGGTGCTTAGCAACACCTAATATTAAATGTCAAAATATATACGCTTCGCGACGCATAATCAATCACATATTTGAATTTCACCGGGGTGAATATGGAAAATATTTCAAAATTGTAAGTAAAGTAAAATAATTTACTTTAAAAAGGTTTACTCGTTCGTTTACAATTTGTCAAAAAAAGCAGTTGCCATAGTATAGATACTCCTTACTACTTGGCAAAAATGTAATATATTGTATTTAAAAAAAAATAAACACCGATTTTTCGACAATAAACTGTATTTACGTTTGCTGAACCAGCTTATAGCAGGCAAGCGAACGTTCGGGAAAATCAATAACTTTAACTTTTGGAATTCAATCATAAACAAGTACATCGGTACCTATTTATCGATGAAAAGTCTTTTTGCTTTTATCCGAACAGTTTTAGCACGCTTTCACGACACAATCAGGCATTTTTCTTTTAATTTATTTTGGTTTCGAATTAAATGTCAAGCTCACGTTAAAACACGGCTGGTGGTTGATAATGACTAAATTCGCGTTGAGCATGAGTTCAGTGTCATAATTTTAGAATGCTCGGGTTTACCCGAGCGATTTACGCGATTTATCGCGCTTTGAATTTTTTTCTTTAACACGTATACTTGGAAAATAAAAAACAAACCGACACGAAAGTTGACTTAGAGATTACACGCGCGTTGACTTATGACCGCGATAACTTAAGCATATTCATTATTGTTCATTATGATCGCTCAAATGCTTAGCATGTTTTAAGGCACGTCGATAATCATTTGTGATTGCACCACTGGTAAACTATATGTTATGAAACTAGGTAACTAATAACCATAGCTATGATTCAGATTGAAATGTCACTATCGTCCCTTTTTCCTACCCTCTTTCCCCCTTCTATCTTCATAGTATAGTGTAGTTATTTCGTCAATTTTGATTTTTTTTTAAAAAGAAAAAAACCATGTTTCAATGAAAATATTTAAAAATACTTTTAAAATTCTCACATACTAATTATTTTCTCAAATCAAACAGTTTGTGAAGATTGGAAGAAATTTCCTTAAGGCAATATTTTTTTATTTATTTCTTAAGTTAGCTTATATTAAAACTAATATAAACTATTATGTACATTTACATCATCTATATATATTTACATTTCCTTACAGTAACTTATACATTTACTTTTTTATTTTTTCAGACACTTTTCATTCTTCATACATTCAGGCATCTCATCATACATTTTTAAACCCTTATACATCAAACAATTTTGCGACTCTTAATTCCCCTTCTTATATATGTGTGTATGTGTAAACCGTATGGATTAGAATTATGAAACCGTGTTTTAATATTATTGTGGATTTATTTGATGAAATATTACTTTTTAATGGCATTATACGATATAAAATATTGCGAAACATGTGTAGCCATAAAACTTCTAAAAACAAATCATCGTAAGAAAATAATTCCGAAGACGATAAAATAAATTGCATATTAATTCAAAAGTAATTGAAAATTTTTAGAGAAGGATGCAGATGTCTAGGCATTTATAGGGCTTCTGACCCGTCATTGGCTAGTTTAAGTGGCATCCCTTTTTTTTAGTAAAAAGAAATCTTGCGTTGTTATGATTTTCCCAAGTATTTCAATTTTGGTGGCAATTTTCAACGAGTTGTAAATAACTCACTTTCAGAAAATGGAAATCAAGTTGTGGTGGTGGTATGCGAACCTCGGACTTTTGATCCATGAGTCTACGACACTCCACGTCACCAAAACCCGATTTACACATTGTTTAACATTCTCCACTCTGCCTATGTTCTAGGGAACATATTATATTTAAGTTATATTTAATGTATTCCCTAGAACATCCTACGGGAGTTGTTTATTTTAAATTTGCTGTAACAGATAGGAAAAAAACATTTTTGAGATAGATTAAAGGATTGAGGTGAATGTTTAAACATTGGCAACATGGTGAATATTACACAGTGTATAAAGCGGCAACTTAAACCATCCAATGACAGGTCATAAGCCCTGTAAATGCCTAAACTTCCATATTCCCTTCTCGAAAAAGTTTTTCCTCTCGGTTGCTACAAATTTAAATATGAATAACTCTCTAGGGAAGAAATCCAGCCAGTCTGAAAGCATTTGGACATACTCAAAACATTGTTTTTATTATTATTATGGATAACTTATATGGTGCTATTTTTGTAATATAATACCTCAAGGACGCTTTACAAAGTGATTGTTTATAACTTTTTAAATTTGTAATTTAAGAAAAACAATGCACTTTGGTCATCACATGCTAAGGATTTATTCAAATGATTTAGTTCTTAAAGTTGTTTAAATTCAATCAGTACGCAAATGCGCCAAAAACAACATTACGAAGCGGATGTAATCCACTTTTACCCGAGTGTTGAATTAATGCGTCCAGGTTTCTGGCTAAATTCACATACAGAACTGTATTCTTCATCACACGGACACCGATAAAATATTAAATAGTAAACGTGTTTACATTTTTCTAATTTAAAATTTGGTAAATATTTAAAATCTTACCATTTAGGGGAATTAAACATATTAAATAAAGAACGATCTTACACGTCTGTAAGAACATTTTCTTTTTTCAACTATACGAATTTAATTTACAGAAGCAAGAAAGGCGAGAGCTTTATTACATTTGAATGTTTTTTAAATCAACAATACGAACGCATTGTAAGGGAACACGGGACTGCGTGCAGGGCTGCCACCCCTCAGGGTTTACCCTGAAAGTCCATATATATATATATATAGTTGGATAATTTATAAAGCGCCATTTTTGTGAAAATCACCTCAAGGGCGCTGTACAATTAATAAATATCCCAGTACGTCTTGCAGCTACAGAGCGCATGGACGGTTGGGATTCTAGTTCCTCGTTTTCAATTAAGATCAATCAAAAATTATAATAGATAGGAGCTAGATTACAGGACGTCTTGCAGCTACAGAGCGCATAGACAGTTAGAAATTTAGCCCCCATTTACACATTTTAAAAATTGACATATAAATTTAGAACACACTAATGATTTATAAACATTAACTCATTGTTTTCTAACATATAACAACTTATTTTCAGATTTATTATAAGATTATAAGCTACGGTTGGGGAGGAACTATATTTCACGCCCAGCCCGTACGGTGGCTGAGCGCGAAGCCATGGGTTTGAATGAGGAAGTGTTTTTTTTATATTTTTACTATGCGGTGTAGAAGCGTGGACTCTTAAAGTGAATATTATTTTATTTATTTTATTTTATTAATTTTTCACGCCTATAAGGATTTTACATACATGAAAGTTAAATATGAGTATCTAAACAACATTAAATTTAAAAAAATACAATATAAAGTGATAAAATATAAAACTGTGTTTAGAAGTTAAGTTGGTTTAAAAAAAAAAAAAAAAACCAAAGAAATGCAGTTAAAGGTTTGAAGCAGCTAGGTATATAATGTTATAAAATACAATATGAACAGAATATTAAGTTCTATTTGATATGGAACATGTATATAAGGCGCCTTGAAGAACTAATAGAACCGCCTTGAAGCATTTGAAATGTAGATCCACCGTAATTCTACGTAGAAGATATTCTTAACATTCGTTAAGAATATCTTCCACTGATCTGATAACTATTTGATATGAAACATGCATATAAGGCGGTTCTATTGTATAATAGAACCACCTTGAAGCATTTGAAATGTGGATCTTGGACTGATATGATAACTGGTTACCTCATTAACTCTATGCGCACACATCTATACATATACATTTATGTTTTATGTAACTTACCTGAGAGTCAATCTACCGACCCGAGCCACAGCTATTAAGGAGGATTATTCTGCTGTCAAGAAAATACTGTCTGAGCTTGATTCCTCTGTTCAAAGTCAAGAAATAAAAATATACCGACTTGGAAGAAATACTGGAGAGAGGCCTCGAGCAATTAAAGTTAAATTTTTGGAGGCCAAATGGTCACGACTACTACTGAGTAGGAAGCACCTTATAAAAAATAATATTCGCATGTACCAGGATCAGTCTTCATTGCAAAGGAAACAGCTTATCCAACTTCGTAATGAACTTGATAGTAGGAAAGCAAACGGCGAGACTGATATCACAATAAAATACATAAATAACAATCCTAAAATAGTAAAGATGTTTACAAAAAACGACAATCCATCAAACTCTACTATCAAAATGTAAGGGGGGTGAGAACAAAACTACAGACACTTAAAACTGCATTACCAACTACGGATTTTGACATTTACTCATTCACAGAAACATGGTTGAACAACAACATCGACAATACCGAACTTGGTTTTAGCAACCACCTGATATATAGAAATGATCGGGATAAACTTGCTTCTAACAGATCTCGTGGAGGAGGAGTTTTGATTGCAGTATCGACTAAGTTCTCATCACGAATGCTTAAATGTAAAAAACAAAATTTCGAACAAATTTTTGTAATGATTTCATCAAAACGAGAAAAAATAATAATAGGCTGTGTGTATATTCCAGGGCCGAATGCTCCTTATAATCGATTACATGCAGCTTACCATATTTTTTTGACATCGTAAGTAATGTTTTATAATACTGAAGTATTATTAGGAAAAAACACATCACCAAAAAAATATATTACTTTTCTTGGGTAAGTAAATTTATATATTCCTTTATTCCACACAGCGACCAGTTGCGCCTCTATTGGCCAAAATTATTACTACTGGATTACACGAGATTACTCTGCTCACTTTAAAATCATTAATTCAAATACGTCTTTAACCTAAAACTTTAGAATCTCGTTCGAAAAAATACACTTGCGATTACAGTAAAATCTTGCAGCTTTCATTAATGCAATTTAGTCTTTCAATACTTTTTCATAAGGGCTAGTATTCTTTAAAATACATCAATTTGACTTACGACAGTCTAAGGGAGGTGACAATATACGCACTCGTTACATAACGTGAGAAAGAGATAACGAATATATTTTGTTCGTCTTAACACGAAAGTTACAATAATAAGTAAGTAATTGACAGTAATTGATCATACTTATGTTTCGTTGGTTTGAAAGTAAATTTGCTTTAAAATAAATGAATATATTGATATTTTAATCGAAACGAATTGATATTTTAATCCATAATATAGTATAAATCCTTTAGTGGGTTTAAAAAAAAACAAAGATTCGCTAATTGTTTTTTGATTGTAATACGTTTTTGTACATACGATGACAGTTGAATATTGTAGGTTATTCTTCAGTATCCATTCAAACTTTTAAAATTTAGTTAGAGTTATGATAAAAACGTTACTAGTGTAAAGTGTTAAAAATAAATATATATGAAGAATTATAAAATATATAACTTATGTCGTTTTGTGAATAATAATGTGATTTAAAAGTCGATGAAACAATGATTCTTAAAACGTAATTTATGTTTTGTTTGGTGAACTATCGTACTCGGTAAGGAATACTTTAAAATTATTTAATTATTATCATTTATTAA
This sequence comes from Micrasema longulum, assembly GCF_059751315.1. Taxonomy (NCBI): domain Eukaryota; kingdom Metazoa; phylum Arthropoda; class Insecta; order Trichoptera; family Brachycentridae; genus Micrasema; species Micrasema longulum. Next base: position 317,292 of record NW_028277513.1, read on the forward strand.
GAAATAGTGTTTTATTTCAAGACAAGTTATAATAGTCTGATTTAACCGAAGATGCGCTGGTGCGCTAATGAATTATTTAGTTTATTAATTACTTTTTCGACACTTAGCCCAAAACGCGAAATGGCCGCGCGGTTGGGTCGTTGCTTTCTAACGATGAAGGCGGGGATTCGAGTCCTCGATTCGAGGGTTCCATTTTTTTTTTTGCAATTATGTTTTTTAAAATTGTATTTTTTAAATCAAATGTTTGTGCTACATTAAAAATATTTTTACTGAAACTATAAGCCGCTGGAGCCATTTGTTAGGAATTATTGATTAAATATAAAATAGACTTGTTTTTTATATGCCATACTACCGCTATGGACATTTTATCAGAATTTTCATAGCTTACCAATTTAAAACTCACCGCTCGCTACTGGTATATTCCCCCTTCGTCTGATACGCAAACCTACAAAGATCATTATTTGGAAGTGGAATGTCTACGAAGGCGGTATCCTGAGGCCACTATGGTTTTGACGGGTGACTACAACTTACCCAATATACAGTGGGATCCAGATGGTATCAACACTAAATCTAGTGATGGCATAGACCATGGGTCAAGTGAGATAATTGAAATGTCAATGTTTTTAAATCTCCGTCAAGCAAATTTTGTTTATAATTGTCTTTACTCGTCTCTTGGATCTTGTTTTTTCTAATTCAGATGCAACTTGCAAATGAAAATATTTTACCAATTGATAGATACCATCCACCTTTATGCATTAATTTTGGAACCCTTTTTTTAGCAAAGTACAAAACCTCTGATGTTAGATTAAATTTTTTTAAAGCAGATTTTCCTGCCATTAACTCATTTATCCTTAGCAGTGATTGGAACTTTTTAAATCAAAATTTAAATGTAGACGATATAATTGCACAATTTTATCATATCCTTGATACTGCCATTGAGTCATCTGTGCCTAAAACTAAATTCATACCAAGTCATTTTCCTCAATGGTTTAGTAAAAAACTTATTGAAGTTATACTACAAAGATTGCTCATATTAATTTTAAAAGGTCTCGAGACATTAAAGATTATGAAGAATTTTCGAAATTGAGAATTTTGTCTACCCACACACAGGCCATGCCTTAGTCGGATTTTTTTTGTGATCTTGTAACAGTTTTTTTTTGTATTTGTAACCGATTGTAAAATGTAAAGAAATTTTTTTAATATTTCAAAAATAAAAAAAATCTACCAAAAGCATAATAATTATATTCGCATAATACATATATATTTATTAAACTTAGGTACCTTTTTTAATATAAAGCATATTTGTGTGTTAAGAGGAACAGATACAGTAAAAAATAAAAACGATTAAACACATGTATAGAACAATATTTTTATTATTATTTTCATACAAATAAATTAAAAAAAACAAAATAAATGAACAAAAACTTATTATAAAACATGTTCGTCACAATATGTGACAGTAAAAATTGTAAAGTGGATATACAAATAATCAATCAAACATTTCTGGGATAAAAATAAAAATGAATCGACATAAAAAATTACGAGGAATGCTAAAAAAAATGAAAAACACTTTTGCATTGCACTTTTATCGATTGAATCGGCATTCACTTCGTAACTTCGTATTAAATTATTATAAAATAAAAACTTCGTTATTTGTGTTACGCTAATAACAAAGTTTTTATTTTATAATAATTCATTTTACTAGCTTAGCAAATATTTTACACAAAGATATGCATTTCAATTATAATTTTACTTCACTGCTTCACAAACTTACTCTTCTATACTATTTTCACTAATAAGTGTACATTATTTAATATGCATATAAAATACCAGTAATAGCGTTTACAAATAAATAAACAAATTCACAAGTTTCCTATTATTTTAAGAAATAAGAATAACTGTAAGCAGTGGTTAACCTAACCTAACCTGATCCACAAATTCTCATTTTGAGATACTGCAAAAAAAGTATGTTTTTATGATTTTTTCACTTTATTAAATTAAATATTTACAAAAAAAAAAACAACTAGAAATTAATAAAAAAAAACAAATGTTTTAATAAGCTTTATTTTATTCGTTGTAAAATGAAATGAAACCATGATTAATAATTTAAAAAAATTAAGATAAAATACATATTTTATTGAAATTTATTCACGCAATTTCGACTAATCGACTGATTTATTATTTATTTTATTTCCATACAAGCTAATGACCCCAGCATCAAGGAGAAATTGGTTATAGAATAAACAAGTTTTGTCGTTTAGCAAAAAGAATTTTCCCAAAGGAACGATGTATTTTTTCGGGACATAAAGTAGCTTGAATCGATTGCCGGTCTTTCAATGCGATGTCGTATCATTATTCTGTTCACAAATTTACAGTTCTGCTACAAAACCCGATCAAAAAGCAAAGCAAACAAGTCAAATATTGAAAATTAAAAAGGTTAATGTCAAATAAATTATTTTTGACATTCCACCTAACCGCCTCATTTTTAAATAGTTTTGCTCACTGTTGATATATTGTATTATATTTATTTGGGTTGAAAAATAAGAACCCCGTCACAACATATTATCTATCGATACAAAATATAGGCTATCCCTATACAAAAAAAAATGACAATCGGTCTCTCCGTTGAGATGTTAAGGAAACACAAACAAACACACTTTCACATTTATAATATTAGTATGGATTGAGGTTTTTCAAACCCCAATCCTTCGTCACTGGCCTTCTAAGGGCCATTTCCAATGCAATGACCGTTTTCGTAAGAATTAAAAAAATAAATTTTATGTACCTATAAGTAATAAAAAATAAAAAAATCCTCAACAGTATTTCATAGACCTTTATTAGTATAAAAATGTAATTTTGAAAAACGTGATATTTCCTATTGTAAGTGGACTAGATTATTTAATTAACAATAAGTCGAATTGCCCATTGAAATCAGAATTGAGGTAAATATTTTATCAACGATGATAGACAAGCTTGCGGGTTATTTTTATTTTTATATTTATTTTACGTATACACGGTATATTTTTTTCAGGGCCAGACCGCGAAATTTCAAAGCAACATTCTTCATAGTAAGCTTTTAAAAAAATCCTAATATTTGTTTTCCAAAAAGGCATTTAAAATTCTAAAAAAAAAATAATTGTAATCTCAAAATGTAGTAAATTCTTAATTTCTCGATCAGGCAGTCCCTCCACAAACCCCTACCCCTCTCCTACCCAGCCGCTTCCCTTGTCCGCGTCTGGTGCGTATCGCTTAGCTGAACCAACGGGTCAAATACGTTTTTATCGCAATTTTTTTTTTCGGGGAGGGGTTGGTGTTTGCGGGAGGGATGCTAGTCTAAAAAATTAAAGATTTACTCCATTTTCAGATCATTTTTTTTTTTTTTAAATGACTTGGAAATTTTTTATTAGAATTTTTTCACTTACATTGTGGTTATTTATTACAATACATGAAATATTCAGTTAATACTAAAATTATGATTTGACAATTTAGAATTCTTAGAAATTAAAAAAAGCTATTCGTAATAGGAAAAAAAATGTTAATAACCAAATAAACAATATTTTCTTTAGTCCACTATTGTCAAGTTTTAAAGTTCGTATCCATCTCACTTCACACCTCACACTTCCCATCTTTACAATGACTGAAATTAGAAGAACGATAAGTTCATGCTTCTACCAGCTGAGACAAATTAAATGTATACGCAAAAATTTGCCGGTTGATGCCGCCCGTAAAATAATAAATGCGTGTGTAGTGTCTTAGAGTCAATTATTGTAATGGTATCTATGCAGGTCTACCAATGAACGAAATGATTCGCCTACAGTCTGTATTAAATGCTGCAGCGAGACTTATTTTCGGCATCTCTAAGTTCAGTCATATCACTCCACTACTTCGGAAATTACACTGGCTAAGTTTTCCTCAGAGGGTGGAATACAAACTCTGTTGGCTTTTGTATGAATCACTGCACAACTCTGCTTCGGAATATCTAACTAAGGGAACTATGCATTCCAGATGAACTAGCTGACAGGCGTCTTAAGCTTAAATTAGCTACGTCTTCGGCGAGAGAAAGGGTTATTATATCTCTACGCAAACAGCACTCTAAGTTCGGTGAACGCGCATTTGCGGTTGCAGGCCCCATGGCATGGAATGCTCTCCCAGCAGAGGTGCGAGGCTGTGAGAGTCAAGCGATGTTTCGGAAAAACTTAAAACCAACTGGTTCTCTAAATCATTTGAATAAATCCGTAGCATGTGTTAACAAAATATTTTTAAAAATTACAAATTTAAAAACTTAAATTAAATTTATTTATCTATAGAAACACTTTGTAAACCGCATTTGAGGCAATATATTACAAAAATGGCGCTGTATAAGTTATCGACAATATGACAAAAGAGTTTACTAATTAGCTCCATATGTTACGATGTAATATTTAATAATCACAGTTAAAATAAAGTAGGATAAGATTCATCGGTTTATTATACCTTCATAAAGAAGCTTTTGCAGCTTTGAAACTGGTAGGTAGAAAAAATTAGTGGTTAAAAACCAAGTTGTTTTATATTTATTTAATTCAATTGAAATTGGTCGGTAGAAAAAATAAGTGGTTAAAAACCAAGCTGTTTTCAATTCTTTAATTTGAGATTCATCGGTTTATTATACCTTGATAAAGAAGCTTTTGCAGCTTTGAAACTGGTAGGTAGAAAAAATTAGTGGTTAAAAACCAAGTTGTTTTATATTTATTTAATTCAATTGAAATTGGTCGGTAGATAAAATAAGTGGTTAAAAACCAAGCTGTTTTCAATTATTTAATTTGAGATTCATCAGTTTATTATCCTTGATAAAGAAGCTTTTGCAGCTTTGAAACTGGTCTGTAGAAAAAACAAGTGGTTAAAAAACCAAGTTGTTTTATATTTATTTCAAGTGTTTATCTAAAAATATTCTCTTTACGATTTATTTTGTCTTCTAGTTCTCTGTTTCTTTCGTTCTTCTATCCTTATCTTTCAATATTTCGTAATAAAAATAATGATGTGAGTGATTCTAAATAAGTACAAGTCCTAATGATGAGGTAATAAAGCGGTGTATGCAAATTTATAAACAAATAAGTTTTAAAATAGTGCCCAATTGAATCAATGTAAACTTATTTTTTAATCTAAGTTTAATTAGAACTTCAATAAATTAAAAGCGCTCGGGGACAAGTTCAATTTTTTTTCCAACCCCTGCTACAATTTTATAGCCATAACTTATTTCGTCACGTAACACCTTAAAAAAAAACAAAAAAGTCATATAGAACCCAAAGCTATATAATATATCTTGTTCGGTGTTTTAGATACCATTCAATATAAACGTACCAGAAGCCAAATGATCAAATTGTTTAGAACAATAACACGCGTATGTAGAATATATCTTTAGTGCGCTTGTTATTATTTTTTTTTACTAATGTTTTACGTTTGGTTGAATTCACCGTAAAGGAGAAATTGAGCAATTTGATACTATTTAAAAAAAATAAAATCACATCCAAATTAAAATATCTTAAATATTGATGGAATCCAGAATCCAATCCAAGTATGAATGCACTCTGGTGTATACTCCAGGCAACGCAGCTGTACCGCACCTTCGAGGACCAAAGGAAACGATCCCAATCAGAGTTGCTCGTCTTCTGCCATCAGATTCCAAGAATAAAGGACCTCCACTATCACCTGCAAATGAATAAAAATGCTATAATATTTTTAAAATACGAAGACTTAATTAACAGTACTATCGTCTTTACGACGTTCATAAATATTTCCTCTTTTTTTCTCAGACTCATGTAGTCCATTTAGGTTTTTTTTAAATGAATAACCCGCTAAGCCTCTATTTAGAGGCTTGTCAGCAGGCAGGATAGAGGGGATATGGAAGGAATTAATGAAAAATACATCACAACACCCGGACCAATTGAGAAAAAATCTTTCTTGGATGTTTTTCTTGCAACTGGCGGGAATCGAACCCGCGACGCCAGTTTCACAATTGGCCGTCTAATATTGCAATTTTTATGTACCGACATATAAGGACGATAAAATCAATACAACTTTTAAAAAAGCTTGAACAAAAAAATCTCAGGCTCTATTTTGATGATTCTTAAAATCTAGAATCTCTGTTATTAATTCTAATTCTTAAAAGGAAATTACTTCTGTGAAATAACAGGTTATTTTTTTAAATGTGCTGGCGTGTGGTTAAGACCAAAATTATTTTCAACCATTTATTTAAACCTGTTATTCCGCAAAGTAAACGCTAAAACAATATATAGAGTGACGTAATAATTAAACGATGGACCTAATTTTGATCCTTGTGGTACACTGCATATTGGTATTTTTATCAACAATACTTAGAATTTGTCTAAATTTTTGTTGAGAAGGACTGGATTCAACTCCCTGGGGAGCTATTAATATTTACATATAACAACCGACATATAGAATATTTTAGAGAAGGTTATACAAAATTCCAACATACAGAATGCCAAGCCTAAGCCAAACCAGCCAATGACAGGTCATAAGCCCTTTAAACTCCTAGACTTCTTTATTACCTTCTATAAAATGTTCTTCATCTCGGTTGTTATATGTTGGTATTTTTATCTTTGATATTTTATACATACATAGTATAGTATTCATATCACTTGATTTATCTGTAAAAAATAGTTTAAACTACCATGGTCATTTACTTATCCGTACTCAAAGATGCATAGGGCACTGTATCGGTACTCCATTTGCAGTGTATCTGAATCAATTTTATTACATGGAAAATAATACGATACATAAAGCTAGTTAACACCTCGTTGAGTGGATATTTGATTAACCGAAAATAATTTAATCGCTTTTTCGTTTCCGATTCAGGCTACATACCTTCACAAGCATCCATGTTCTCCACACCACCAGTACAAATCTGTTGATCACTAACTGTGATGTCGAACCTAGTTTTGTATGTCGTGATGCACTGGTTAGTTGGTATGACCAGCAACCGAACCCACTTCAATGTAGGCGAACCATTAGATCTACCTGCAACAATTTTAAACACAAGATATAAAGCATTTGAATAGTTTCATAATGCAATCGAATAGGAATAAAATTTGATCTCCGAGCCAATATGATAATAAAAAAAAATCTATTTTTCTTGAGATGTCAATATTTTAGGCTCTCAGTGAACGTGTTATGAATTTTGAATAGGTCGATTTGATTTGAACTAAAAATATTTTTTAATTTATTTATTTATTTATAATTTTATATTGTTTGTATTCTTTTTTTATACAGAATAATGTTCCCTCACTGGGGTATCCCGTGCCGAGGGAAACGTTTTACAAAATGTGAAACATGCCTAAGATTGGCTATTTAACAAAGTTAACAAAACGAACAAAATAAGAACAATAATAAAACGTAATTAAACCAATAAACCTAATTATAATTAACATAATAAACAATAAAAAACAAAAATATTCATAAAAAACATAACCAATTTATATGGAATAATTAATAAAATTCATAAACAGTGCATACATTTTACATATTTGGCTTGATCCACTCATCGATCCGTGCGCAACCCACCTTCACTATCCATTTCTTAATAACAATTTTATATTTTGAGAACTTCCTAATTGTCCTTATGGATAATGGAAGTAGATTGTACACTTTAACCGAGTAGTAGGTCAATCCTCTTTGACCGAAGGTTGTATTTATTTTTTTATTTTTTGCAGCATCAGGGAGGAGTATCTAGTAACTATTGTATTTGTAACGGAAGGTAGAGAATAATGTTTACGTGCGTATAGTAACAAAGCTTTTGCATAAAGTTGTTTTATAGAATTAACATTGAGATTTTCAAATATACCGAGGGAGCTAGTTCTGATTGGGACTCTTAGGATATTTTTTATTAAAGCTTTTTGTCCAATTATTATTTGCTTGATCAGTGTGTCATTTGCACGCCCCCATCCAATTATTCCATATTCCAAAACCGATCGAGTAATTGCGTAATATATTTTTACAAGTTCTTTTAGGCTAATTATATTTCTTAGAGTTTTAAAAAAGTAAAAAATAAATAAAGATCAAAAATTTTGTTCCAAAAACAGAAAAAATTCTAATGTATGAAGCCTATGTAAAAACTAAAATATGTTATACGCAACTACTATGGGGAGAAGGATATCAAAATGACATAAACAGACTACAAAGACAACAAAATAAAATATTAAAGTGAGTATATGACCTTCCCTATCTAACTGCAACTAGATAACTTTTTAAACAAACTAAGCAATTAAATTTAACTGAACTTTTTCAACTAGAATCATTAAAATTATCCATAAATTAGCCACTAATGTAATTGTAGACGAAGAACTAAAACTTGTAAAAAATTGTAGTCGACATGGACATAATACGAGAATATCAGACAAATACCATATGCAACTTTCTAAAACAAGACAAGGACAATCAAGACTAATGAACCAGGGACTGAAATTATACAATAAACTACCAGACAAAACTAAACAAAAGACTCGGACAAACTTTTCAAAAGACGTAAAAAATATTATTTTGAACAACAGAGTATGAATGAAAAATGTATATACTATTCTATGTAAAATGAATGTAATAATCCGTAAGGGTTTATAAATAAATTTCAAATATTTTTTTTTTTTCAAAATTGCTTTTTCAATTTATTTTTAATATGAATAATTTGATGAGTTCATCTTAAATTCCCATCTATATAAATTACGCGCTTTTTTATAATTAGGTAGGTGACTACTACAGGTGGAAAAAGAATATAACCTATAATTTAATTTGATTAACAAACAAATGAATCCGTTTCTTTAGATAAGTGACAAGCTGAATAAGGTTGTTTGTAACATTATTAATAATACTTACTACCCGTGTTGGTAGATCCCCACCCGGCGACCGTGGCCAGAACCCCCGCCAGGTCCCGTTGGACGCTTTCTCCAGACCCATCGAACGGCAGGCACAGTGGACTTATATAATCTGGAAACAAAGGTAACAAACAGAATAAGGTAGTCCAGAAATCAAACAGAAAGCGACGAAATAAAACATAATTTTAAAGAACCACTTAATTAACAATATTTTGAGTTTGTCCAAATTTTTGTAGACAAGGACTGGATTCAACTCCCTGGGGAGCTGTTTATATTAACAGATTACAACAGAGATGAAGAACATTTAAGAGAAGGTAATATGGAATATCCAGTAATAATAATCCAGTGGTAATATCCAGTCCTTGTCTACAAAAATTTGGACAAACTCAAAATATTGTTGATAATTTACCTGGTCCATGAAGAAGTATAGAAATTGAAAAAATAATATTTTCAGGCGTTGCCTAGTATGTAGGTGAAATAATTCAATTAGATGAATCTCACCCGCATAAATAAAGGTTTCAGCTTTTTAACTTCACAAACATCAACAGATGAAAGAATTGAAGGAATATAGATGTTCAAATATAAGCAGAATGGTGAATGTTACACAGTGTGTAAAGTGGCCACTTAAACCAGCCATTGACAGGTCATAAGCCCTGTAGATACCTAGACTTCCATATTACCTTCTCTTAAATGTTCTTCATCTCTGTTGTAATGTGTTAATCACTTAATTATTTGATTTAAAATATTTTCCGATAATTCTTGATGGAAACCCACTGTAATAATGTAATAACTTATATTTACATATGTTAGAGAAGACTCCCCTTCTTTATTTACATTTAAGTCAAGATTGAAATGTCACTATCTTAATATTTAAATTCTTCCTTTATCCTTCTTCTTTCCTTCCCATTCCCTCTCCTCTCTTCATAGTATAGTGTTATTTTATTTTTTTTAGAATTTATTTTTTGTTAATCTTTGCTTTTAATTTTTGTATAAAATTGTAAGATTCAATATGTCCATGTATTTATAATTTTCTCAAACTGAACGGTTTGGGTAGGTAGGAAGAAATTGCCTTAAGGCAATATGCCCGCCCTTATATTTATATATATTGTATACGTGTATAAAGTGTCAAATAAATAAATAGTAATTAAAAATACTATATGAGATATTCAAAATGTTTGCCTAATTAAACCTACCATAGTATAATTAATAAAGTTTCAATCATAAAATAAATAAAACAACTTTGTTTTTAATCACTAATTTTTAAACAATATACAGTTTTTCCAATTTTCGTAGTTAAGGACCGGATTCGACTCCCTGGGGAGCTGTTAATATTAACATATTTTAACAGAGATTAAGGACTTTTGAGAGAAGGTAATATAGAAGGAGAAGGTGACAATGACACGTCATAAGCCCTGTAGATGCCTTGACTTCTTTATTATCTTATCTTAAATGTTCTTCATCTCTGTTATAATATGTTAAAACTCTTTTTCATTTTATTTTCTATCGACCGGTTTCAAATAAAATAAGTTATTCATTAAAAAATACTTGGCACACTTCGATTTATTTTTTTGACCAATTAGACTGGTGAATATTATACAGTGTAAGGATAATTTGTATAAAACTAAATATTATCTTGAGTGTAGGTACATTTAAAAATAAGTTGAAAGAGATACAATACCCAATATTTCAATGGAACAGAGTGGGACAAATTATTGAAACATGTGTTGGCGGTGTACTGTAAGAAGGATTCTATTCTATGAAAAATATTGATAGTTTTAACAAATTACAACAGGGATGGAAAATACCTTAAATAAGGGAATATGGAAGTCTAGGCATTTACAGGGCTTATGACCTGTCATTGGCTGGTTTACGTGGCCACTTTACACACTGTGTAACATTCACCATTTCGCCTATGTTTGAACATCCATATTTCTTCAATTCTTCAATCTGTTGATTTTAGTAGCCTACTGTAGCACCACATTAAAAGGCTTCGATCTTTTTTTAAGTACTTTGGGTGAGGTTTCACGGATGTTCCATTTTGATCGCGAATACGATAAACAACCATGGTGAGAAACTGTTATCACGTCGCTTATTGGCACGTCGAAAGTTATTTGTGATTGAGCAGAAGAATAGTAATATATCAGGCTATTGAGTAGGAGGCGAGTTCTTTTACATAGCTTCTTTTACACTAGTATACATGCGAGTTTTCAGGTTTAACCAGTGGTCCCCAAAGAATGAGACTCAATGAGGCTCAAGGTTGATGAAGGACTTAGAATTACTCAAATTTATAATAACTACTTGCTTAATATAACTTTCTAAATAAATACCTTACACTACATATCAAATGGAAAGTCGACTTACACGAGAATTCCACTTGTTCTGCGAGCAGTATGAGGGCAATATCGTTACTGAGCCGGGGGTTGTTGTACGAAGGGTGGACGGTTAAATTAGTGGGAACATAATCCTTCGGGGGGTCTGCACAGTCAGTTCCAGCGCAGTCCAGGGCGGTCCTCTCGTCCAATTCTCCCAAACGAATGGTTACCCTAAATCAAAGGCAAAAATGTTTTTTTAGTGTTTTCAAATCTATGTAGACATATCTTCATTTGACTCTCTCGAACCTTGCACAAAATTGGAAAATATACATAAATCATAATAATGTTGACATCACATTGTATTCACTGCATTTTGTGGTTTATTTATTTATTCATTCAAAATTACACTAGTTTAAATATTAATGAACTTATTAAGGCTTTTTAGGCTATGCCCGTGTCAAGGCATAATAATTTCACAATAAAAATACATAGTAAAATTGATTAGATTAAATTATAATGACATGTGATGCAATAGAATAACAATCTAGAGAAAAAAGTATTACGATTAAAAAATAAAATTCCGAAGAATACAATGCAAAAAAGATAGTCAGTAATTATACAAATTAAGATTCATACATAATCAAATATACAAAATACTGGTATCATTAAAATCAACAAAATAATAGTAAAATATAGTAGTATTAAAAAAAAACAAAATAATAGTATCATTCATCATTCATCATTCATCAAAACCCACTTGTTCTATAAATCATTTGAATAAATCCGTAGTATGTGACAACAAAATAAATTGTTTTTAATTAAATTACAAATTTAAAAGCTTCAATTAAATTGATTTAACTACAGAATCACTATGTAAAGCGCCCTTGATGTATTATATTACGAAAGTGGCGCTATATAAGTTATCCATAGTAATAATAATAATTGAAATCAACAGAAAAATAATGAATATATAAAATAATAATTGAAATGACAGTACAGATATGTTTTCTTTACCTATCGCATCGTGTGTACCGACGTGTGTCAATTAAATTTTAAAATAAAATGCTTCCTTGTAGAATAAGGTTTAGAAATTTACCATATTTAAAAAATAAAAAATAAAAAATAAAATTTATAACGTTTCTTGACTTAAATATTTACAAAAAGGTTTCGAAAATAGGTATAAATTATTATTATTTTATTTTTAACAATCAAACTTCTAACCAAGCTCTTTCTTGTACACTTTTCAATAAAATTAAAGTTTTAAATTATTTATTTTAATACTTACGCACCCACACACACGCACCCTCTCCCTCATTCATTTACACACGACATGCACACTCTCCCTCATACATTCACACATACACACACATGAATACAAACGCCACACACATACAATTACGATACTTATTTTTTTATGTAATACTCGTAGCTGTAAAAATCCCAAATATTTTTTTTTTAAATAAAATAAATAATACTGGAATAATATAGCAAAAAACATTGACGATGTTTTGAGTTTGTCCAAAATTTTGTATACAAGAACCGGAACCAAGTACGCCCATTGGGCGTATATATAAATAAATAGACTATTTAACTGAGCCAGAAATTTTATTTTTTATTTTTGTGTATCGTATTCAACACCTTGATTTTTTTAAATTTTGTATTTCTGAAATTTGTGCGCGTGTGACGTCTCAAGTTCTCTTCCACTTCTTCTCAGTCAGTTCTGCTGATTGGTCCGTTGACAGTAAGGAAACCGGAAATTTTTCACATCTCTCTTATCATCGGTTGATTCATATGAACTAGTGACGTCGTTCGAAGTAGTTCGTGCTTATTAAAATATTTTTTTCCTACATTTCAAAAACTTTGTCGTACAATCGAATGCTCTAAGTTTTACCGTGCATAATAAAACATCTTTTATATCGAATTTTCCCGTAGGGCTGAAGTTTTTTATTCGTACTAACTATGCGCAGAATTCTCCTAGGGTTCATTTAGCTCGAAACTATTTTTAGTTTTTTAACACAATCGATATATTTAACTAGAGTTAATCTAAATACCAAATGACAGTTTTCAAGCAATTATTTAAAATAATATTTTTCTCAATAACGTGTTTTTTTCTTTCTTCTTCTTCTTATTGTTCCTTTCCCCGATGGAGGTTGGATATCGTCGTAGCAATTCTCACTTTGTTAGCAGCTACCCCGAACAAGGACTGAGTGCTGAAATGGAACCAGTCACGCAAGTTCTTTAGCCGAGAGATGCGCCCTCTACCTGCACTGCGTCTTCCTTCAATCCTTCCCTGTCGAATGACTTGTAAAATGTTATATTTTTTGCCTCTCATCACATGCCTAAAGTACTCCACCAAGAACTTCTAGAAATTTCAAAAAGAAACAACCAGGATTCTAGAGAAATAAGGATAATTGGTAACCTCTACTGGCATCGAAAAGCTGCAGTGAAAGTGGATGATGAATTGACATCGGATATAGACATATGTCGAGGAGTGCGGCAAGGATGCATTCTGTCTCCTTTCTTTTTTAATTTGTACTCGGAAGCCATTTTTAGAGATGCGCTAAATGAACTAACAGATGGCATTAGCATAAATGGACAAATTATAAACAATATCCGATACGCGGATGATACTGTCCTTCTCGCAGATAGTATGGAAAGCCTGCAGCTTTTGCTGGACAAAGTTTACACGGCTAGTTTGATTAAAGAGCTAGAAATTAACATTTCCAAGACTAAATGTATGGTTATTCGAAAAAAGCCACAAACTTTCTTCATGACTTTAAAACTTGGAGCGCAGGTTATTGAGCAAGTCTATCAATATTAATATTTATGATCTTGGCTAAATGATAAATGGGATCACTCTCAAGAGATCAATGTACGAATAGAGAGGGCGCAAGACTGCTTTTTAGGATACGTGACCTTCTTTGCAGTAGAGACTTTAATTTAGACCTCCGAATGCGCATTGTACGATGTTACGTTTTTTCAGTACTTTTTTACGGCGTCGATACGTGGACACTCACCCAATGTACTTAAAAAAAGAGCGAAGCCTTTAAAATGTGGTGCTACAGGAGGATATTAAAAATCTCCTCGGTGGACAGAGACCGAAAGGTAATGCCACTGCATGACATAACCAATACTATTTTAAATATCAACTTTTCTGCTCACTCAAATTTAAAACACACATTTGGTCATAATATTCATAATTACAATACGCGTTATTCAAGGAATCTTCATGTGTCTAAGTTTCGCTAAACAAAGTTTGCCAGTAGGTCCTTGGAAAATATTGGCCATTCCGAATATAATAAACTGCCTGATGAGCTAAGACACGAAAAACTGAATAAAAAATCCAGAAGTGTCGCAATTAAAAAATATTTCTTAAATCTTTTTGATATTGATAATTATTAATGTAGTTTATATAAGATGGTGTTTTATGTTTCTTATACAATAATGTTTTCTTTTTATTTCGGATGTATTAATTTGTATGATATTATGTATTGTCAAAAAAAAAGTTTTTTCTTAGGTACGGTCCCAAATGTGTTTCTAATAACTCCTGGGAGCATAATATGTAATTTTTGTATTATATATTTTATTAATAATAAAAAAAAAATGATACAAAAAAAGAAACGATGACGTTCTCCGACGGATGGAAAAAAATAAAGAGGTTCTAAAGACCATAAAAAAAGAAAGTTAGAATCTTAGTCCTCTAGTTTATCACCTTTCTAACGGTACTAAATTTATATCCAGGGAGTTGCTAACTTTAAAAAAATAAATTATGATTTTCGTACCGACCAATTCAGTAAAGGTTTGTTGCTACCTGGGCTGGTATTCTAAACGAAATTATAGCGCGGTAAAGCGCGTTTTTACGTACTAAATACGCATTATAGCGCGCTGTAAACGCGTTCGGAATACCAGCCCTGGGGTGCTATTCTGAACCACTCTCGTGGCACGAGAAAACAGTTTTTCTCGTGTATTTTGTATGCAAATACACGAGATAATACGGCCACGAGAGCGTTTGGAATACCAGCCATGAGGTTGCTAACGGTGGCAACGGTATCTTTGCATGATCTCAGTGTTAATTTTTATTTAATTTAGTACCGTTGGAAAGGCGACAGACTAGATAACTAAATTAGAATAGAATAAATTATTGAAACATCGTAGTTTTATTTTTATTTCATGTTAAATTTGATCGTAAAGTTTTTTTTAAGGCGTAATATTTTATTTTTAACCCCAGTTTGAGGCAAGTTCCGACGTATTTTAATCACAAATATTAATGGCTGCGAACAATTAATAAAAAATACTTAAATAATTATAAAAATAATGTTCTGAAAGCTTAAAGGTCAAATTTTGAAAAAATCTCAATAAAACATAAAAATTGACATATGCCTCAAATTATAAAACCTTAGCTAGGGAAAGTAAGGTCCAATAGTTAGCAAACGATCTCCTCTATGTGCGAATTTGCCATGGCGGGTTCAGTTCCAGTCACTCTGTGTATACTTCCGAATTATTTCATCGATAACTCGGCCATTTTAGAGAGTATCAATTTTTGTGCTCCTGATGGCTATCTCCGACAGTGTCAGCACAGACTGTTTTACCTCCCGGTTTCCAGAACCAACCTGCCTCTGGTCATGCCGATTGGAAGAGCAGTCAGCAGCTGAACATTATCACTTTGGAGATCGACATCTTTCACATTGGTGAAAGTATGTTTAAGAGGCAAATACTCTTGCTATTAGAGAGATTATACCTTAATAATGTCGAACCATTGCTCAAGGGTTCTTGGTTTGATATAAAGTTCCAATTTAACGTCTTAAATCCTTTGTTATTCGTTATGTTACTTTGTGAATAAATAATTTGAATTTGAATTATTTTATTTCTACCCTAAGACGCCCATGCTTCCAGATTACGAAAAGCTCATTCGTGCCGCCTTTCTTGTTTGACAACGAGCAATTTTCGTTTGTATGCAGGCACCGTCAAGGGGACATGAGCCCTGAGATACGGTATCCGATATACGGCGGGAGAGATTTCATTTAATTTTACTTACAGTTGCAGACCGATCGGAAGATTTGTGGTGCAGTGGGCTGCCGTGAGGACGTAGCGATCGTTGATCAGAGTTCCTCCGCACCTGAACAAGATACTCGGCTCCGAGTTCCCTGAAAGACCGAGAATTACTATAATCGAGTCTCCGCAGTTTGGACAGGCTGCAGACCATGACAGAAATGGGCAAAATACGGAAATCGGTCAATAAATGGGTCAGCGAGGCAAAAAGGGTCAGCTTGGCTGTTTACGACGATGCCCACCGATGGGAGCTGACCAAGGCCGTTTTACTTTTGGCAGTTACTTTGAAACTGAGTGAAGTCTTGTGTCATTGTGATTTGCATAAATTTGATTGATGTATTTCAGCAATCGTGCAATATTATGATATAATCAAATCCCTGTCAAACTATCATATAATTTCATTGTGTAAAATTTTACAAAATACTGTATTAATCTTATTTTCTCAAAATGTAAATCAAATAAAAACTTTAGCTCCCTGAATATTTTTTTTACGTCTACGTATTTTGACGGATTTGTTAAAAAATATGTCAATATTATAAATATATAACTAAATTTCATTTCTAATTAGAAGTCAGGTGGCCTAATAACAAAGAAAAATCACATTGAATGTTAGTATTCTGGGAATTGAACCCTGAACCTTCCGTGCGTGAGTCAAGCATCATCACCGCTACACCACGGAGGCCGCCTGCACTCACATTATTTTATAATTATTTGTCTGATTATAATAAAACATTTATATTCCCCCAAAGAAAAACAACCGAGAACAATAACTTCGTCAACCGTGAATGTGGTTTTACGGAGTTTTTCCTCATATATAGGTACAACATAAGGCGAAAGGCCAAAAACGAGTTTTAAATTTTATATATATACCGTTCATAGAAAGATAAATGTATTTGATTATACTCACTTCTGTATCCTAATCTGGCCATCCACGGATAGTCTCCAAGTTTAGCATCTTCTCCTCCGACAATTCTGCTTTCTATCTTAGTTCCACAGTTCTGTTCATTGAGAAGTGTTCTTTTTGCTTCTTTTCCCGTTAATAACATGGTTGTTGATTCTGGAAGGACTGTTGTTGGGGGAGCCTCCGGAACGATCGTGGGTACTTCCGGTGTGGTTGTTGCTTCCGGTGCCGTTGGCGGAGTTGTCATCGGTGCAGTTGCCGGTAGAGTTGTTACAATATCTGTAGTTGTCTCGACTACCGGAGGCATCGTTTGTGTTGCGGGTCTAGCCGTGGGTCTGTCGTATCCTCGCCCTTCGTGCTCATGAGGAGTCCAACAATCGTGCCCATTGTAGTTGTCTGCATCGTTCGGAGCGTGGCTCCAGTGTGGAAAGGATGAACCGTCCCAGAAGAAGTGGTGCTTCGTTTTATCGCGGACGTTCGATTGCGGATGGCGATTACGGTTATAGCTTCCGTAGCCTCCGTACGAAAAGTGCGCTCGCTTTTGCTTCCTGTGTCTCCTGATGATCACACTCTCGACGAAGAGATTGCAGCAAATCAGCGGCTTGAACCCTTCGTACCCGCAGGTGAAGAGTCTGATCAAGTCTAGCTCTGTTTTAAGCGGGGGCTTGTTCTTGAACACGGATATGGCAGCCGGACAGGACTGCAAGTCGATACAGATACAGGAGTACTGGATGAGCTGGGGGTCGAACAGCCCGTAGGAGTTGAAGAGAATACTGTCTTCGTCTCTCCGCTG
The DNA here is from genome assembly GCF_059751315.1 of Micrasema longulum. Lineage (NCBI taxonomy): Eukaryota > Metazoa > Arthropoda > Insecta > Trichoptera > Brachycentridae > Micrasema > Micrasema longulum. The sequence continues at coordinate 335,211 of NW_028277513.1, forward strand.
GTTGTCGGGCTCTTGCAAGCTCTGCTGTTCCGGCAAGATGTCTTCTCTGGAGGAGCTTACCCACGCTGTAAATATAAATGACATATTAAAATACGTACCACGTTTATCTACCGTCTCGGTGTGTCCCTGTATGAAGCCAGAAAAGCTGGAGCGCTTCAAATGTACATCTGGAATGACAAACACAACTATGAGGGGATCAACGAATAATCTTAGAAACACAACTCACTAGATGTTCCCTTCAATCTGTCACCAATTGTAACCCTTTGGCCATTTCCGCTCCACAGCAAAAATCGACCCGGCCAGATAAAAAAAACATAGGGTGAATTGAGTTTTGTCCATCAACATATTGATACACATAGATATGCCCCGAGTCCTTAAAAATTATGGCACTAAATTCATGCCCAAACGTTCAGTCATACGCAACGCGTATTTAGTGGTTCTTCGACCGCCAGCAGGCGTGATGATTAAAATCGAAACCAAAATGCCTGCCTGTGTCATGAAAGCGTGTAAAAACCTTTCGAATAAACATGATAAAAATCATTTTATAGATTTTCATCGGTAAATATTTGTTCATGAGTGATTAATAAAGCTTAAAACAATAATTATTCAAATATAAATACTATTTTCTTTGAGCCTCAAACTACGCCTAGCGGCGCAATTGCGAAGCTCTTTTTAGTTTCAGGTAGGCACCGATAGGAATACGTTTTTGAAATAGGAAAATATAATATGTGAGTAAATATAATTTTTTCATTACCCAAAATCCAGTAAAAAGAAATAATTGAGTCGAAATTATAAGGAAAGAATCTGATTGGGATCCACCAAAAACTAATGTTGATTGTTAACATTAATATATTAACTTATTTTATGCATCATAAATGAGTATCCTCCAATTTTTTGAAGTATTGCATTCTCGCTCAATGCAGCCCTGGTATAAAAATAAAAATATACTTACTCGGTAACTATGGGTAAGTTTTTGTGTCACTACTTTTAAAAATATATTACGTATGGGGCACGTCTATGTATTATTATGCCAATACTTTCATAGTATAATAATAGTTTTTTTAATTAATTTTATTTTTTAATTGGCAGACAAACGCACGAACCATGAGGCAGACTAACATCAACTCGATTTCTTTCTTCAAAATTTTCTTTCAAAAAAATATTTAAAAAGTATCGACCCACCCTAATTGTACTCGGCCGGGTGGATTGGCACGATACATGTATAATGTGTGTCTTGTGATGCGTTGAAATCTTCCACCAATTGCAGCAATATAAATATAATAATATAAAAGCACATTTAATATAAAATATATGAATGAATACCGGAACCTCTTTTTGAATGTTTTAAAAATAACATGGCTAAAGTATGTACATTTTTATTGATTGTTTACACCTATAAGGCTTTTTACATACATAGAGGTTATACAAAACATGAGTACCTGCATAAACAAAATACAATGTTAAAATTATTATATAAAGAAATAAAAAATAGAACAGTGTTAAGAAATATAGTTGGTGTAAAATAAGATGTAAAAAAGCTGTAAAAGAGATAAAAAATTGTATAAGATAATAAAAACAATAAATTAGACAAACAAATAAAACAATATTTTGAGTTCGTCCAAATTTGTGTAGGCAAGAACTGGATTCAACTCCCTAGGAAGCTGTTAATATTGCAACAGATATGAAGAACATTTTAGAGAAGGTAATGCAAGGCAATAATTTATGTAAAAGCTCTGTTACTATACGCACATAAACATTATTCTTTACTTCCGTTACAAATACAAGAGTTACTAGATACTCCACCCTGATGCTGCAAAAAAAAGTAATTAAAAAAACAACCTTCGGTCAAAGAGGATTGGCCCACTACTCGGTTAAAGTGTACAATCTACTTCCATTATCCATAAGGACAATTAGTAAGTACTCTCAATTATTATTATTATAATGGATAACTTATATAGCGTAATTTTCGTAATAAAATACTTCAAGGGCGCTTTACATAGTGATTCTATTGTTAAATTAATTTAATTGAAGCTTTTAAATTTGTAATTTAATTAAAACTATTTATTTTTCTGTCGCATGCTACGGATTTATTCAAATAATTTAGAGAACAAGTGGGTTTTAAGTTTTTTCCGAAACATCACTTCACTTTCACAGCCTCGCAGCTCTGCTGGGAGAACATTCCATGCCATAGGGCCTGCGACCGCAAATGCGCGTTCACTAAATTTAGTGCGCTGTTTGCGTAGAGGTATAATAACTTTTCCTCTCGCCGTAGACGTAGCTGATCTAAGCGTGAGACGCCTGTCAGCTAGTTCATCTGGAATGCATAGTTCCCTTAGATTTTCGGGAGCAGAGTTATGCAGTGACTTATACATAAAACAACAGAGTTTGTATTCGACCCTCTGTGGAAAACGTAGCCAGTGTAGTTCCCGAAGTAGTGGAGTGATATGACTGAACTTAGAGATTCCGAAAATAAGTCTCACTGTGGCATTCAATACAGATTGTAGGCGAGTCATTTTGTTCATTGGTAGACCTGCTTAGATACCATTACAATAATCGACTCTAGACACTACAAACGCATTTATTAATTGACAATATAAAATTGCTATTAAAAAATGGATAGCGGAGGTGGGTTGCGCACGAATCAATGAGTGGAGCCAACTAGGTAAAATGTGTGTACTGTTTATAAAATTTGTTCTATTGGTTTATATAAATTGGTTATGTTTGTTATGATTATTTTAGTTTATATTGTTTTTTGTGTTAATAATAATTTGGTTGATTAGATTAATTACCTATTATTATTATTATTATGTTAACTTCGTTATATAACTAATTTAAGGCATGTTTCACATTTTATTTTTTTTATTTTATTTTATTCAGAAAACACACAGTCATAGATAATAAGTATTAAAAAGAACATTTTTTTAACATAAAAAGACCAATCAAGATTTTAATAAATTATGCAAAAGATATAAACATTAAATGTGACAGAAAAAAAATAAATAAGAATTTCAAGTGAGAAAAGAATAATTGTTAACATTTGTGTTTTCCATGAAGGTAATAAATAAAAATACCGAATGTACACTCCGAGCCATCCACGCACACACATGAACGCACATATAAAACATACACAAACATATACATTACATGCGGCACATATTTATTTATTTAAATCTTAAAGTAGGGCACACATATCATACATATTGTTATGTGTGTTCTAATAATAACATTGCAAATATATTTAATTTATAAATTGTTTATCACATATGTCTTGACCATTATTTTAAATTTTGATATGTTTTTTTCTTCATAAATATTTTTTTCCATTTCGTAATACTTTTTAATTGCTTTAAATAAAATCGAATTTTGTGACTTTGCCTTTTTCCTAAATGGAAGCCTAATTTTGTTCTTTTCTCTTTTTCCAAAATTCTGTTTTTTATTAGAGTTTATAATTTTATGAACAAATATCATTGTATTGTAAAATATTCTTTGTTTATATGTTAATAATTTCATTTCATTTACCATCGACTTTACCCTCGTATATCTGTTTTTTTTCAAAATGATTCTAAAGGTTTTATTTTGTAATACAGTTAGTTTATCTATGTTTTCTTTGTTTGATAAAAATAAAATGCTACTACAGTAGTTAACGCGTGGTTCAATAATTGCTTTGTAAATAGTTTTGCAGGAGTCCTTATCAATAAATCTTCTGATCCTTCCCAAAATTGATATTTTTTTGCAATCTTATTTATTACCATCTTAGCGTTTTGGTGAAATGTAAGTTTACATATACATAGAATAAACCACTGAAGATGCACATTCGCAACTATCCCAAATAATCGACCCCATGAAGAAATTTTCTGTAAATGCAACGTGCAGTTAAAAATGTCTACATCAAAATGTCTACATTTTGTAAAATGTTTTCCTCGGCACGGGACACCCCACTGAGGGAACATTATTATGTATAAAAAATAGAATATAAACAATGTAAAAGTATAAATAAATAAAATAAATAAATAAAGAAGTCAAGGCTTATACAGGGCTTATGACCTGCCAATGGCTGGTTTAAAGCTAGGGTTTCCTTGGACAGCGGTGCCCGTATCTTAACGGCCGTAGTGAACGGTGATGCGGTGGACAGCCGTCGTAACGGAGACTAGAGAGTGGTTTCCTAGGAAAACGGTGTTGATAACATTTATCAACACTGTTTTCCATTCATCAATCTCTTCACAACAATAAAGGTTTTAGTTCTTTAACTTCCCTTGAATCAAAGGATGAAAGAATTGAAGAAATATGGATGTTAAAACATAGGTAAAATGGTGAATGTTACACAGTGTGTAAAGTGGCCACTTACACCAACCAATGACAGGTCATAAGCCCTGTAAATGCATTGACTTCCATACTCCCTTCTCTAAAATGTTCTCCATCCCTGTTGTAATTTGTTAATCTTAATGACTCCCTAGGGGATGAAATCCAATCTTTTGTCTACAAACATTTAGACAAAACTCAAAATATTGTAGCTTCATTAAATGTTTTTTCACTGCTTGTTCTTTTATATGTTATGCTATGTATTTTTAAAATGATGTTTTAGTTATATGTAATATACATCGCACCCTTAGGACGAAAACGACTCAACTCAAAAAATCAACTTTTTGAAAAACTGCAAAAGAAGAATGTAAATTGTGACACCTTCGTATTCTTTCGTCGATTGTTTCGTATTTTTCGAAGTAAACACCAAATTTTTAAGTAAAAATTATACCGATGTCATTCAGCTATGAATCTATGAAAAAAAAAGTGCAATAAAAATAAGTTATTATAAGTTTGAACAAGACATTTATTTAATGAATCATTACTAGATTGTAAAAAAAAAACAAACAAACAAATGCACTTTGATAAAAAAGAAAATGACATAATTTTTATTAGGTCAGATCAGGTCACCAAACACGTGTTTTTATTTATTCACAAAATGACATGAACTTAAATAAGTCACTAAGATTATCGGTAAGCCGGGACGAAACAATCGCAAAGCTAAATTGGTCGTTTTAATATTTAAAATTAAAAGTAAACATGCCATATGTATCGGAGTAAAATCGACTCAACCAGCTTTTGGTCACTATCTTTGTCTGCGTGGCGTCCTTCACACAGCAATGTAAACACAACACTAAAAGCGTCGCTTCCGTACTGACACGGAACATAAATTCTCTGAGTAACAAAGAGACCGATGTAACGGTTTTGTCCTATTCCCACCCGAATGAATGAATGCACACCGACTATCTCTTCGTTCTAGTAACGAGAGAACCCTTTTAATACCCGGTCATCGCTCTAATTTTCTTGCCTTCTCTTTCACAGTAGTAGCCGCTCGATTGTGGAATAACTACTTACTAATGTAAGAGACGCCCCTTCTTTATTTACATTAAGGTCAAGATTGAAATGTCACCACCTAAATATTTTAATTGTTTCTTTATCCTTCTTCCTTCCTTCCCATCCCCTCTCCTCTCTTCATGGTATAGTAATATTTTTTTATATTTTTATTTTGTTAATCTTTGTTTTTAATTTTTTTATAAAATTGTAAGATTTAATATGTCCATGAATTTGTAATTTTCTCAAACTGAACGGTTTGGGTAGGGCGGAAATATTGCCTTAGGGCAATTTATATGTTTATATATTGTATATGTACATAAAGTGTTAAATAAGTAAATAAATAAATGTTGCATTTTTTATGCAGAAAGATAGATAATGTTCGTTGAAGTCGTTTTTTTTATATTAACTCATTTTCATGTTTTTTTTTTTTACTTAATTCGTTTTCGATTTAAATGTACAATATGGTGATCTTTATTGTTTAAATGTTATACATACATATATTCGTCCCAACTCAACACACAACTTTGGTTCCATGCAATTGGGACTTGTTCCTCGATGTAAATAAATGCATATTTTATGGGCCCAAAAATTTTTAATTCTTTTTTTACTGAAAATATTTCATTGATTCCAGACTTTAAAAATTTTCCTTCTTTTAAAAAACATGCACTATCCTGGATTCAAACTAAAGATATGAACTCTTTATTTCTATGATTTATTTTGTAGCCCTTTAAATATTTTTTTTTTTTTTTTAATATTTTTTATTTCCTTTTTTAATTACTATAGAAATAAAAAAAATACCATATTATCTTTTACAGAAAATTTTATTTTTTCTTTCTTATGTTATTCAAAAATATTATAACTGTCCATTATTTATTATAGGAGCAAAAATTCATTTACATTTTCTTGTATACCCACGAACAGGCCATGCCTTTGTGGGACTTTTGTTTACTATTTTTCTATTGATATGTATTTCATTGATAGGTATTATGCTTTATTTTTTTAATACTCTGTTATATTTTTATATTTATTGTAAAAAAACAAAAATATTCAAATAAAAAAAAACTATTTTACGCGGTACAGCGTGAAACGTTTCCATCACACGTGTGATAAGAGGTTTCGGTGTATATTACATTCATGGACATGCCCTGACGCCTTAAAAATGATGACATTCAACTCATGCCCAAACGCTCAGTCATGCCCAAAGCGTGTTTAGTCGTTCTTCGATTAATCCAAACTAAAACGGATGCTTGTGTCATGAAAACATGTAATAACCTTTCGGATAAACATTGTAAAACTAATTTTGTGACTTTTCATTGATATTTGTTCAAGATTGATTAAAAAGCTTAAGGTTGTAGTCGAGTAAACGCACGAAAAATGAGGAAATCATACGATTTTGCCATTTTAAAACATTAAATAATTTTTCAAGGTATTTCTATAAAAAATAAACTTAAAAGTTTTATACAACTAAAATATAATTCATTTTCGACCGGCAGATGATTACGCCATTTCAAATTTAGACTAAACTTTGGTATTTCGATTCTTATTGTATTGAACTAAAATTTGTTCTATTGATTTGGTGATAATAAATAGACCATTAAAATAGCAGAAGCAAAATAATACATTTTGTTTTTGAAAAGAAATAGAAAAACAAGAAATAGGTACAACCATTTTGTATCACAAACATTTGGTGACATTTTCCTTTTCCTTTGAAAATGTAGTTATTGAAATATTTTTGTTGAAACCTTTTTTTATAGAATTGTATTCTCTTTTTTTTAAGAAGATAATTCTGGTTGTAATATTCAATTTCTAACAATATCTTATTTATGTTTTTATTACCTTCATACCGGTTCCGGTAAGGGCCTCGCGATTTTTAAAAAACATACGTTTTTAAATAGCAAAATCGTATGATTTCCTCATTTTTCGTGCGTTTTACCCGACTACAGCCTTAAAACAATTAATATTCAAATATTAGTATATTTTTTGTAAACGTCAAACTTCTCCTAGCGGCACAATTTCGAAGCTGTTCTAGTTTACAGGGCTGCCCTGATAGCAATGCATTTTAAAATATAATGATTGTGAGTTGATATTATTTTTTTATCTCAAAAATTCAACTCAATTTAAGGAACGAATCTGATTGGGATCAACCAAAAACTAATTTCGATTCAAGAATATTTTAGTTTGTCCAAATTTTTGTAGACAAGGACTGGATTTAACTCCCTGGGGAGCTGTTAATTTAACATACAGATGAAATAATTGAAGAAATAAAGATGTTCAAATATGGGCAGAATGTTGAATGTTACACAGTGTGTAAAGTGGCCACTTAAACCAGCTAACGACAGGTCATAAGCCCTGTATATATTACCTTCACTAGAATGTTGATTGTTAACGTTATAATTAAAACATTTTTATATTGGAGGATACTCATTTACGGTAGCTTATGCATGATCGTTGAATGCGTCCCAGGTACAAACAAACAAACTTTGTAACTATGGGTACGTTTTCGTGTCACTACTTTAAAAAATATTTACTCTGGGAGGCGCGGCGCGTCTATGTATTAATATGTCAATGATTACACCAGATTATTGATCAACCTGATAACCGGATTTATTAATCCCAAAACCTAGAAATTAATAACGTATGTTTTTCATTTTGTTTTATTTCAATTAATATTTTGTTTATTATACTTTAGTAAAAAAATGGTCGGTATTTGGCGCAGGTTTCGACAAGTTTTGAAACAAAACAAGTTTTCCAAGTGGCATTTTAACAAAACAAACGATTCGAAAAGGATCTCTACGGAAATATAACTCTGCTCTGGGGCATTCCACGCAAAATGACAAAAAATTATTATTGCGGTCATTTTTGCGGTCATTCATTGGTTTGTTTATCTAAATATTGTTTTCTAAATATCGAAATTAATCAATGATAGAGTATTTCGATAGATTTCCGGTTTCCCGAAAGCCAACCCACTAATGAGAACAGTTCTCCAGAGAAAACTAGTGGCGTTACGCGCCGTATTATTTAAAAATTACTAAACTTTCAAAAATCGCAGCGATGATACGAGTATTATAATACCTTAAATAAACAGTTTTACAATTAACATTTTATAGTTCGATATTATACAACTGTTCTATGAACGGAATAAAACGAATACGGTTTGGTGAATTTAACCTAATTAAGTGTTAACACATTACAATAGAGATGAAGAACAATTTAGAGAAGGTAATTTAGAAGTCTAGGCATCTACAGGGTTTATGACCAATCATTGGCTGGTTTAAGTGGCCACTTTACACACTCTGTTGTAATATGTTAATACTTACAAGATTTTTAAGATCATTTTAAGAATTTCAAAACCTTTTTAAAAAAACAAATACATTTAAGACTTTATGCAACACTTTTGTACGCAGTAACTTTGCAGTTTGCATCCGTTGTGTGGATCCCACGATACAAAACAAACATTGAAAGGATTGAAAATGTTCAACGAAAATTTTTAAAACACCTGGATTATAAAATCAATAAAACGCTTTGCACTTATAGCCAATCTGCTGAACAAAATGTTTTTTTTTTCCTTTGAAATAGACCCACATTATCTAAATTATGCTATTTATTTAAATGATTAAATAATATAGTAGACTCTTTTAACCTTCTCCCAAAACTAATCTTAATGTTCCCTTTCGCGTGACAAGAAATAAGTATTTCTTCCATCTGCCAGTCTTTAGCACCAACTATGCAAAACATTCTTTCCTCTATCGCTCTTGCTCAAACTATAATGCTTTTTTTTTCATCTATTGATATATTTAACATGCCATTTAATTTATTTAAAAATAAATGAAGACTCATTCTTTCTGGCTGTGATACGCTCCCACATGCTGTAATGCGTGTAACGAATTTACTAATCTACAGATTCTGGCCATTGAGGAATAAAAACAAAAGTTGCTCTCAGAAGATTTGAAAAATAGCAGATTTTTACTTTTTGACCCACAAATAATCCCTCTTTATTTTTTGCATCACTAATTTTAGGAAATGAGGAATTCCACTGTTTTTTAATTTATTTATTTTCTATTAGCGTACTATTTAACTATGCAAAATTTTTTTTCCTTTTTTGTGCGTTATTTATAAAGATATGATTTTTTAAAGTTACATTTATCAAATACCGCGCCAAATGACTGTAATTAGTGTGTCACTTTTCAGTAGTGACGTCATGAAACGGTTAGCGTTCTAACTTTCACTGACCACGGTAAGTTGTATTTCTCCAGCCAATAACAAAACTGACATGAATCTATGGAATATTGCTTTGATTACTTCATTAAGTTTATCGTAATTTGCTCATTTCTGTGTTATGGTTGTTTTTACGAACGTTTCGATTTAGAAAAACCTAGAAAGTTGACATAATCTCTGGTTGCTGTGGTAAATCGGTAGATCTGGCAACGCTGTTGAAATGTCAAAACTTTTCAATCACAAATTATACTCTTTTTTTTCTATGGTCAAAACGTTCCTTACAAGGTGCGGGGGCTTTAAAGCGGAAACCGGAAATACTACACGTAGATATAAGGAGTGACGTCATTATTTACGGTTTTAAACTATATATACTATTTTTAACATTTTTATTTATTTTTGCGTGCGTTTTTGAGATATTTCATCCTACTCCAAAATTTTTAAATATTCACGTGTATCCGAAAACATTTTTAAAATTTAATTCCGGGTTGGGCTGGAATCCTCATTTCTGTTTGAGGTACATGAAACCAAAAATACATATTATCCATGACTTTGACGTAGTTCTGTGGGTGATGAAATAAAGAATACATATTTAAAAACAGGAAAAAATTGTATTAAGTTCGCCTATTGGTATTCGCGAGACAAAAGTCATGTTAACCAGTGTTATCTTCATGTAACAAAAAAATCCAAATACACTGCGGTTGGTGAATCAATGCAGCGCCCTATACACTATTAGGTGCTGAAAGGGAATAATGACTGAATTGGTGAGTTTAAAAATGACAGATTCGGTGCATTTTTTTATTGGTGAATTTCGATAACTCGAGGGTCTTAGCAGTGATTGACTCCGATACACGTTTTCGTTTCGGCTAAACGTAGAAAATTTTGACATTGGTATCTGCCGTAACCCGGAAAGCCATTTTAACAAAGAATCGAATTGACCTCGAAAGGTTGTTGTCCAGTTTGACTAGTGAGCAGTTGTTGACGGTGGGGATGCGTATAACCGATTCGGAAAAATTAATATCAATCGAATACTTAATTATTTATAACAGATCAAAAGATTATTGAATTGATAATTGACTTAAAAAAATAGGTGAAATGGTCATGTCTTGAAAAATGCTTCGAAAAGTTATTTTGTGTAGAAAAAATCCGTTATTAGAATTTTCATGGAAAAAGATCAGATAGGTATATTAAGCTAGCTTTTTGGGAATCCGGGATTATTAATTAAGTAAATTTTTACATTTTAAGGTGAATTAAAAATTACGTTTCTAGATATAATTTGTTTTTAGCGGTTGTCAATAAACTGTTTATTATTTAAAAGTGACTTTATAAATTTAATTATTTAAAAAAACATCGAAAAATCCTATAACATACGGTTATAAGTAAATAATACGCTAAAGCATGTATTCTTTTGGTCAGAAAATGGTACAAGATCTTGCGCAAGATTTGACTCAATGAATTAAGTTAAATCTGTGGTCAGAAAAATTAAAGCGTCGTCCAATTTCTTATCAAGTATTTGAACCGAGATCGTCGCACGCATCCCACTTGGGCACAGCCTAAAAAGCCTAAATAAGGTCATGAATAATATGTAAACAAGAGTAATTTCGAATTAATAAAAAATAAATAAAATAAAAACGATGTTAGTGGCGCATAGAGCATTATATTAGTACACCAAGTGATGCGCATCTCGATCATCTGTTACATTAACATGAAACGCTGTGGCTGAAAATTTTTATGAATAGATATTTGAACATTATTTTTCTGACGCTCTTTCGCAAATGCCTCGCCGACACAGTGCAAAAAACGCACGCGCACGTTGGACTGATTATGCCGAACTAAAATCGACCAAATTGACGTCCCGTTGTCCCGTTTTGCGGACCGTTGAACTGAATCGATTTGGTCCTTTTTTTAAAGAAAGAGTTTCATAATAAAATAGTCTTTCATGACATACTTGGTATGTCATGAAAGACTATCTTGATAGCCCGGCTCTCTTAAGGACCATCTAAAAACCCTTAAAATTGCTCAGTTTTATCAGCCGTGTTTGGACGTATGGTTCACAAATATAATAAATAAATTTGAGAAACGGAAAAAATACCGACACAGAAAATTTCAATCCGATACTCTTTCTAAAAAAAAACAACCAATCGGTTCAGTTTTGGGGTGCGGAAAACAAGACAAAGAAACCTCGTGTTTTATATTTTAGCTAGGCATAATCAATCTGACGTGCAGTTGTCTTTTTTGCACAGTATCGGGGAGGCGTTTGCGAGAGAGTGACAGAAAAATGATTTTCAAATACATATTTTTGATTTTTTTTTGCCACCGCTGCGCCGATCCTCTTTAAGGGTTTTTGGATGGTCGCGGTTCCCATAATAAACAATTAATAAATAAAAAAAACACCAACGATAAATATCTGTAGTAAGTAAAAAAAATCACCGCTCTAGGGCCATAATCCAGGAAAAAAATACAGGAATACGTTTGTGAAGAAAAGTCAGAATTAGATTATTAGTCAGCCGCTTTAGGTAAGTACCAGTCTACTAACAATGCAATATTGCAATTCGAAACAATTTTTAAAATCCATATCTCCTCTAAATGTTGTCAGAAATCGAACACAGGAGCTCGAAAATGGTAGGCGATCGCAACATCCTAGAGACAATCAGTGGCAATGCATTGAAGATGTTAGGATTCGTTCTGCGTACCGCCAGGGTTTTTGAAAACACCCGCGTACTGAGAACTCTTTACAACTCCTTGGTGCAAAGCAGACTCGAGAGTGGCTCGAAGATTTAGGGGCCACATGAACAGATATGTTCTCTAACACATGATAGAGAAACTCCAAAAGAAGTTTCTAAAATATCTCTACATGAGAGAGTACGGGTATTATTCTTGGCTCTACCCGACCGAGTTTCTCCAGGGTATGCTTGGCTACAACAGTTTAGAGACTAGAAGGAATGAGTATTTGACTACACATTTTTATCGATTGTTTCGCGGTATGGTTGATAATCCCGAGATTATGATGAGCATTGGTTGGTATGTTCCTGATAATTACCTAAGACAGCGTCAGCATAAATTGTTTCATATTCCGATATACAGGACTAACTTGCAGATGGGCTACCGCTATGCTGAACAACATCGCTCTGGATATTGATCTGTTCCATGTATCCGAATGGGTTTTCTACTACTTTGACATGAGTCTCTTTCATGTATTTCTTTATTTTTTATAATATGTACGTACTGAATGTATGTTTGTAATGTAAATGTTATATTTAAATAAATGAATATAATTGAATTGAAATCCACTACGCTACGAAGCAAAATTATTAACAGGATTTTTACCAGGTCGCCACCGAGTCAAAAACGTTTGTCGAAAATTTCTTCGGTTTCTCTACATGAGGGAGTGCAGATATCATCCATGGCTTTATCTCACTGAGTTCCTCCAGGGTATGCTCGGTTACAGCAGTTTGAAGACTAGAAGGAATGTGTATTGAACCACGCACTTCTTTCGATTGTTGCGCGGTATTATTGACAACCCTTAAATTAACCGGAGCATTAGCTTTTATGTTCCGAATTACCTTAGACAGCGTTAGCATAGACTGTTTCACATTCCAATATACAGGACCAACCCGCCAATAGTTATGCCTGTTGGAAGGGCTATCTCTATATTGAACAATATTACGGGAGGGAGTTTTTCGTTACAAGATTCTCTTACTTTTTTAACATATTATTATCTGGATATTACAACAACAACAACAACAAACCATCACGCCGTTTCCCCGTAAGGGTAGGCAGAGAGAATAGAACGCCACAACACTCTATCTTTGCATACAGATCTCGCTTCCTCTACATTCATACATCTTCTCATGCGCGCGCGCCGATTATTCCGACTTTTGACATGTCCATCTTATATATAAGTATTTGTTGGATTTGGTCATGCCATGTCTTTCTCGGTCTTCCTCTATTTCTGCATCCATCAACATTCGCATTGTAAATATTCTTAGCCGTTCTCTCGCTGTCCATACGTTCTACATGTCCAAACCAGCGCAGAGCTCCTTTCTTGATTTTACTTGTATGTTTTTTTATATATACCTAATTTAACCTAATTATTTTAATTATTTCTATATAATATATTAATTAAGATATTCCATTTTGTAATGTGCATATTTACGAATAAACAAAATTGGATTGAATTGAAAAATTGAATTGAATTGAATTGTCCAGTATTCCGGTTCGATTTCACAAACAGAACTGTATTCCTCATTCGTCCAGACACGAAAAAAACGCATTAAGGAAAAAGACGCATTAAAAATAATAATTCACACTTTAAAAAAATGTGCAATTAATTACCTTTAGGTCGTGCGCGCGTAGTCTTTTACGGGATTCCCGAGAATTTCACAATGCATACGACGCGACGCACGTCACGGCAAGAGAACCCGAACACACTCTCCGTGTGAAACATGACGCATGCTAAGCTAACCTGATTATTGGGTATACTTGTAAACATGAATGCCACGCGTTCGTAAGCAATATAATATCATTGTTGAGAAATCAGAATTAACATGAACACATTACCAATCTAAATTTATTTCAACAGAGAGGGAAAAATTTTTGAGAAGGGAATATGGAAGTCTAGGCATAAGCCCTGTAAATGCCTAGACTTCCATATTCCCTTCTCAAAAATTTTTCCCTCTCTGTTGAAATAAATTTAAATATGAACAACTCCCTAGGGAGGAAATCCAGCCAGTCTGCAAGCATTTGGACATAATCAAACATTGTTACATTACCAATCGTCTGGTTACGTTATGACTTTAAAACGGAAAACCCCGACTCAATATTATTTAAACTTGTTTTACAGTTTGAAGATAATTAAAATATACTTTTTCTTTCTTCATGTTCTAGAAAGTATAAGGTAGCGGACAATAATGCCGTACACCTAACTTTAAATTTTTTTTTTTTTTTGAAGTTCAACAAGGATACATAAAATACACACAATTTTTAAGTAAGCATTACTAACATTTTAATATTATGTTAATAAAATTTGTATAAAACCACTCACCGACTTATCTGTCTACCGGTTTCGAGACGTAACCCGTCTCTTCGTCAGGACAACAACACTGAACCAACATGCAAATACCACTACACACCTTCACCATAGTAGATTTGCAAAAATATAAAATCGACATGCAGGTTAGACACATGCTTCACTACGCCACCACCGAGGGTTAATGACTTATGAAGCTAATATTTCAAAAGGATCCACAATCAGAAAAGGAGGAAAAGGGGAGGGGGAGGGTAGGGTGACCATTACAATGAAATATCGAATAATGGACTATATTGGAAATTTACTTGATTATTAATTAATGGGACATTATTTTTCAGTGAGTAGTGGTATTTGCATGTTGGTGTAGTGTTGTTGTCCTGACGAAGAGACGGGTTACGTCTCGAAACCGGTAGACAGATAAGTCGGTGAGTGGTTTTATACAAATTTTATTAACATAATATTAAAATGTTAGACCACAAAGTTAATGCTTTGAATATTAATAATATTACTAACATTCTTTATATATTTCCTCAATTATAGAACTCCACCATCTTTTATAAATTATATAAAATAATTGTGTAAAATCAATTTAAGTTATAATATAGATAAAGTTTACTGAAAGATAAGAATAAAGATTGAGTTAAAGAAATAAAATTCAGTTAAACATAAAAAACTACTTTTTTTTAAGAAAAAAAAAAGATAAACACATATTAGAGGCAATAAAATAAACGAAAAATAATTTTAAACGTCATTTAAAAAAAAATATTTTTGTTTCAAAGCTAACGTTCGTTTATTTACAATATTTTGAGTTTGTCCAAATTTTTGTAGACAGCGACTGGATTCTACTCCCTGGGGAGCTGTAACATCAACAGATGAAAGAGTTGAAGGAATATAGATGTTCAAATATGGACAGAATGGAGAATGTTACAGTGTGTAAAGTGGCCACTTAAACCAGCCGATGACAGGTCATCTTAAGAACTAATACAAACTTTTAATAACCTTACAATTTTTTATCACAATTTTTCAATAATATATTTTTTCAAATTAATTTGATTTACTTCGATCTTTAAGCTGTAAAATGAGTTACCTGAAGAAATAAAGGATCTCCTTTATTTCTTCAATCCCTTGAACAATGAGTTTTGATATTCTGTTTTTCTCCTCATTGGTAAACGTTCAACAATATTTTGAGTTAGTCCAAACTTTTGTAGACAAGAACTGGATTCAACTCCCTGGGGAGCTGTTTATATTAACATATTACAACAGAGATGAAGAACATTTAAGATAAGTTAATATAGAAGTCTAGGCATCTACAGGGCTTATGACCTTGATAAATCCACCCGGTCCATGAAAACGTATAGAAATTGAAAAAATGTCATTTTCATGCGTTGCCTAGTATGTAGGTGAAATAATTCAATTAGATGAATCTCACCCGCATAAAAAAAGGTTTCAGCCCTTTAACTTCACAAACATCAACAGATGAAAGAATTGAAGGAATATAGATGTTCAAATATGGGCTGAATGGTGAATGTTACACAGTATGTAAAGTGGCCACTTAAACCAGCCATTGACAGGTCATAAGCCCTGTAGATGCCTAGACTTCTATATTAACTTTTCTTAAATGTTCTTCATCTTTGTTGTAATATGTTAATATAAACAGCTCCCCAGGGAGTTGAATCCAGTTCTTGTCTACAAAAATTTGGACAAATCCAAAATATTGATGAATATTACATTTTTCTGATTTTAAATCTTTCATTTTTGCATGTGTATTGACTACACAGCGCCGTAACGCGATGATGTTTTTGGCACAGAAAGGGAAGGGTTATTATGAGTATATTGATTGTATACATAAAAACAGGATGAGCATTCTTTTCATAATTTAAATCTTCTGAAAGTAGTATTTTTTTATTGATCTTTGAACAAAACGTGTTTTTCGTGAAGCTTGAGGACAAAACGTTGTTTGCATGTTTTCTAAAATGCATAAAATGTAATTTGGATGCAAATCAAGTCTTATTAATATTAGTTTATCGACATTTGTAGCAGAGTTCATTCTGAAATAATTAAGCTGTCAATGGTCCTGGAGCCTTATGCAGGAAAGATGTGACATTTTGTCAACCACTCGACAATTGTCGATTGAGCATCTCGATTGCTTTGTCATAATGCTATTCTTGAAAACCCTCCGACAATTTAATTACAAAGACGAATGAGAAAGTGGCAACACTGACAAATCCGTATTTATCTATGGCTCTCTTGGTCTCATGCCACACGTAAACTTTTATTGTTTGTTGTCAGACTTCTCCGTTGAATATTGTGTGTATGAAATATTATTTTTAAAAAAATGTTTTACTGAGACACTGCGACATTGATATTTTAAATTAACATTTGACATAACACACATCTTCATGGTATTAGAAATATTTCATATTCATTTAATGGATTTTAAAAATATATTGTATAATACCATAGAATTAAGAATAGTCCAGAAGGAGCGCAGAATCATATTTGAATACATCGAACTGTGTCCAATAATTTCCCCACGATGCCTCACTTTTGACGCGCGCATTCGTGATATATCTGTGTAATGTTTGTAATGTTGAACGATGGGAAAAAATATAATTATAACACAAATGTAAGGTAAAAAAAAAGCAATCTCTTAATTTCTCTCAAATTTTGTTGTGCAAGCGGAAATATTGATTGACACAACAGAGTAGATAAGTAAAGGGTCATTTAATAAGAGTAATTGAATTACTGAATATTTTTAATTGAATCGGCATTTACTTCGTAACACTTCATTATAAATTATTATGAAAATAAAACTTTGTTATCAGTGTTACCTCACCGCGGTTAGCAGAGCGATGTCTTCCCACACATTAAATCTTAGACTTACTTATTGCAACTTCCACTTATGTGCTAAATTTTAAGAAATAAATTCGACTTAATGTTTCGTCCATGTTTTCATATTTGTACTTAAGATAACCATCCATTCATATGCCAACACCTTAGATAAGAATAAAACCCCCTGCTCTAAGTTTCACTGATTAATCTGTTTATTTTTTGTTTAGATTCGATGACATTGTGAACAATATTCTGTGTTTATTATATTAGTTTTATATCACCCGTCGATGGGAGGAGTGCTCTCCCGAAACTTTAGTTGTGTTCTTGTAAAAGAATAAAATTGTGTAACACCGAATTACTGAACTTTAAACTTAAAATATATAAAACAAATTTTATTTTACATAAAACGGATATTTTTATATCATGTTAAATAATATTTTAAGTTTTAAAGATAATGTCGGTCAAATGTCACGATTGAGTTGTTTGATCCGAAATCCTATTTTCATTAGTTCTCTCATTAGATGACCAAAGTAGGGTAAAAAAGTTTACTACCCTGGCAACACTAACGAAATGTTCATTTTGTTTCTTCGACAATCTCACAGATGGAAAAATAAATTAATTTAGCAAATGGATGTGTATGTAACAAATGATGCATTTGTTACATACACATCCATTTGCTAATTACACGTGAAATGTGATTGCATCCTGTTTAGTTAAGATCCTAGCAGTATTTCTACATTTTAAAAGGACACAACACGGCATAGTTGAATTCAAATCAGGAGTTGCATACTGAGCGACGTCTACAAAGAAACTAATGGGTCAAAACGTAAACCTACTAATTTATGAATAGTTTAGTCGCCTTCTGTTTGATGTGCGTATGCGGTTTCTGGACTATTCTTAATTCTATGTATAAAACATATCACAAATACGTATTTTGACATAGACGAGCGATAAAATAATTTTGAAATAATGTTTCTAGAGAAACTTCATTTGATAATGGATTAAGAAAAACTACAATTATATTTGTTGCACATTTGTTGATACGCCATTATCATTACATTGATCAGTGTTGTAAATTTTAAGTCAAAATACAACAAAAATACCTAATCGTCATTCAAACATGAATGCCGAGCAATTAGCAAGAAGGAAGTTTGACAGCTAAAGTTACGATGTCGCATTCGATTGTCAATGTCGAATGCTGGCACTCGAGATAAAGTCGATTGGTTTCCAATCGACTGCATTCGTATGGGTGGTTCAAGAATGCTGTCACCGTCGAATTACGGAAGTCGCATACGATTCTAAAGACGAATGAGTCCAGCATAAGGCCCCTGGTTCCACTTGGACATATTATATTATATTTTCTTGTTCTTCAACTGGATATATAGTTCAGAATGACATGCAAAATGCAATTTGTCCCCAATCAAAAATGGCGGATCCCACGCTGTGATTGGTTTCCTAGCACATTGTAGTCGGGCGCTTCGAACAATAGACTCTAGCCTATAGCGGGTGTTTTTCGCGATTAGCGCAAAAATATATCGCTTTCTTAAAATTGACACAATTTCTAAACCAAATAATATTTTTGATCGAAATTTTCAAAGAAATCATATTTGACATTTGATCATCAAAAATAAATAAATTTAGGTAAAAAGTGGTCAATAATTGGTTTTACTTTGCATAATCGGTCGGAACTATCTATGATTTCTTCATTGTTAGAAAAATGCCACGCTTTCCATATCTGCCGAAACCGGTCTCTGGACATCGTTTTAGCAAAATAAGGAGTTTCGGTTGTTGGTTCAGTAGACCAGTACTCGTCCCTTATATCCTTTCGAACTTGTCCCATCAAAATAATCAGCCCCAAAAACTTTTTCATTTCTTTCAAAGTAATATTTTTCCACTTTCCCGATTTTTTATATAATTTGTAATTATGTGAGTTTTGGTGGTAATATCTATTTGATTCGTTTATAAAATATTCAAACAAATCATCACCGATAAATAACTCTATCGCATCACTTACAGTTTGAGGACAATGGACATTTGAATTCAAACCGCGGCGGCCTAAAAACGATTCCAGAACTGGAGGATTATCAAACGATGACCACTCGTCCACATCCTCATCTGAGCTCGTCTTCGAATCAGAATCACTTTCAATAGTGCGACGGTGAAACGTTCTAGGTCTTGGTATTTGTTCATCATCACTCGGTTCTTTGTCTGACAACTCTTCAATGTCATCATTCCATGAACAATTAGATAAATTGTCGGCATACACTTCATCGTCACTATCATTGGCTTGTAAAGACATTTTTGTAGGGGTAACGTCCTATACAATGCTAATATATTCAAATAAGAAAATACCAAACAGTAAACAAAACAGTGCGAGCGGTATGAAAAATAGTCCAATACGTGAAATGACTCAAACTAAACTGGAGATTGAGATCGCATAAAACTCTAGATTTCTGGCGACGCCTTTACAAGTGGCACACTAGCCAATCCGGACAAGGCATCTCAAATAACGTTGACAGACTGTCGCCTAGCACCCCAGGTAGCAAATCACCCTTCAAGGCGTTTTATTTCACGCTGATAACAAACCCGTTTAATGCCGTTTCCCGCCAACAACCGACAGTCGACAAAAACGGCATTTGCCGTGTCCCGCGGTTGACCGACAGTCCGCGAAAAACGGCAAATGCCGTGTCCCGACGACAATGTGCTAGGATAAAAAATATTTTGTTCCAATTTGTGTGCTGGTGAAAACACTATTATTTACAATATCTGAGTTCGTCCAAATAGTTGCAGACAAAATACTGGATTTCACTTCCTCGAGAGTCATTAAGATCAACGAATTACAACAGAGATGGACAATACCTTAAAGAAGGGAATATGGAAGTCTAGGCATTAACAGGGCTTGTGACCTTGAAACCAACTGGTCGAAGAAGAAGTTTAAAAATTGGAAAATCGTTTTCTGACGTTGCCAGTATGTGAAATAATTTAGTCATAAATCCCTTTACGACAATAAAGGTTTCAGCTCTTTAACTTCACTAAATTCAACAGGTGGAAGAATTGAAGAAATATAGAAGTTCAAACAACAACAAATCAAATGGTGAATGTTACACAGTATGTGAAGTGGCCACTTAAACCAGCCAATGACAGGTCATAAGCCCTGTAGATGCCTAAACTTCCATATTTCCTTTATTAAGGTATTATCTTACCCCGTTGCAATTTGTTAACACTATTATTTGTTCAAACGTTAGGACATGTTTTATATTGAAAAAACGTGATTTTAATTAATTGTGTTTTTTCTTACTAATTTATATTACAAACTTTAAAATTTTAATTAACCATTTATTTTAAATTTGGGATAAATCACTTTTTGATGTTTGCTTCTTTCAACAGTGTTTGAGTCTTTCCAAAGTTTTGTACACATTATTTGGATTCAACCCCCATGGGAATTTATAATATTTATATACTACAACAGAGATGAAGAACATTTTATAGAAGGAAGTATCAAAGTCTAGGTATTTACAGGGCTTATGACCTGTCATTGGCTGGTTTAAGTATCCACCTTACACACTATGAAACATTCACCATTCACCATTCTTCCTTTATAACAGATGACCGAATCGAAGGAATATGGAAGTTCAAACATGGGCAGAATGGTTAATGGTACACAGTGTGTAAAGTGAACATTTTGACCAGCCATTGACGGGCCCTGTAAATGCCTAGACTTCGACATTCCCTTCTATAAAATATATCTGTTGTAATATATCAATGTCCATAACTTCACTTAAATGATTCGTTACCTTTTAGTGCATTTATTTTTTCAGGAAAAAGATATATTAGCGTTCTTATAATTGAACTTAGTTATGCAGAAAGCAGCCAGCCATAGAAAAGTGAAACTGAGATAATAGCACTTTTATGAAAAGTTAAAAATAAAAAGTTAATAATCAAATCTACTCAACAGTTGGAATGGTTTTGACTTTGACAAATGATAAACAATGAATACATATTTTTTATATATTACAAACAAAAATCTCATTATGTATTTGACCAGTTTTAATGATTTTTAAAGTACCGTAAGATGTTTCCAGTGTCGTGGGTGTTTTCTGCAAGTTGAGAAATGGAGTTTTTGTGATCACTGTTTTCAGAAGGTGATTATTACAGTTTTTGTATGAAAGCGGTCTGGCTGTTTTTAGCAAAACATAGAATTGACCTTACTTCACCCGATAAAACCAATGTCTATTTTTTTTAAATTCATGAACTGGTTGCTTTCTGCTGCATAACTACGTTAGATTTACTCAAATATTTAAATTTGGGCAGCTATTTATTTATTTATTTATTTTGGACAATATTCAACGAGTTGTAAATAACTCACTATTAGAAAATGGAAATCAAGTTGGGGTAGAGTGGGGTTTGAACCCCGGACCTCTGATCCGTGAGGTTTGCAACACTAGCCACGGGACCACAAACCGATTTTATTCTATTCTTCTTCAATGTGTAAAATTTTTTATTTGTTGATTTTTTTCATTGCGAGAGGTAGGGTCAAAGCACCAGTAAATGACCACCCCCCAGAAAATGACCATTGGTTAATAAAACACAATGTAATAAAAATTGCTACATGTGTCCAGTCAAAAAACTTTTAACACTAGAAACTATGACAAAAGCAGTAGGCGGACACATCTTTTGGTAAGAAACAAATCTATCAGTTTTGAACTGTGAGTTGTCAAAAGGTAATAGTGCGTCTTCCCGTTATTGTTCTGAGATTAAAAGTGTTTTTGTAAGGAAAGGTGTGGTAAGTGTTTTATTTGATGCTATTTCTTATACACTTCTTTAAATATATCCATATTCTAATGTGTTAGGGTGTTTTATGATGTAACTAAATCTGAGTATTATTTTTACTAGGGTAGTTGTGGTCATTCACTGATGATTCTGATATGTTTTTAGAATAATATTAATTATAATTGTAATACTCGTATTTCAATAAAAAAGTAAAAATACTTAGAAAAATGAATGTGTTTTTTATTGTTTTATTTTATTTTGCACGCTAAAATAATTAAATTTATACCTTTAATGTGGATTTCACTACAAGCTGAAACTTAAACGGTCATTCATTGGTGCTTTGACGCCACTGGTATCCCTATTTTTTTTTAATTTGTCTGCATGGTTATAATAGGAAATATATCATACTACGAATACCGATTAAAATATATAAAATGGATTTAGGATAATTAATTGTATTTTCAAAATCAATATGGATATTGTGGAGAAATGTTTTCATACATAAATATAAAAAAGAATTTCAATAAAAATACGTTCGTAGAAAAACGCGACGTGTTTGTCCTTGGTTGTTCTGACGTCAAAATTCCTGATATTATTCTACACAAATTTCAATGGCAGTAACAAATAAACATGAATCGTGACGTATTAGGGGCGTGGCCAATGGAATCACAGTTTTTGCGGGAAATCAAAATTACAAATTTAAACATATTTTTTATGTTACTGATAATAAACAAAATTAATTTTTTTACTGGACAGTATTAGGCCTTTATTACTTTGAATTAGAGATGTAACGATACATAATTTTGCCGATACGATACCGATCATTAAGGTAAATAATCGGCGATACCGATACCGATATCGGTGGCTCAGTAGAAATAGAAAAAATAAAACAAATAAATAATGAACAACTGTCTTTATTCTGCATAAAACTTACCTTTATTTATTAGAGGCTGAACCTTGAGAAGGTTGTAATCCAAAATGTTAAATTAAAATTCGAAGAAAACATTTATTTATATGGAACAATCAAGAATATTGTCAAGCAATCAAAACGCTAATTAAGAATGTAATTATCATTAAATTACACAAAGTGGTAAAGTTAACCGATACACAAGATAAAATCAGTAATTAAAGTCAAGTTTTGGTAGATTTTTGTTAAGAAAACAAAGTTTGTTCAAATTATTAGCAGACAATCTGTTACGCAAATCATTTTGTATGAGACCTGCAGTTGAAAACAGACGCTCTGAGTCAACTAAGCTCAGTTGATAAGACAAGTATGATAGCTTTTCAGACTCTTAATATCGGCTGTATATAATCGGCAATGCCGATATATCGGTCTGCCGATTATATCGGCCGATATATCGGTATCGGAATCGTTACATCCCTACTTTAAATGAAAAAAAAAAGCAATATTTCTCTATTGTATTTTATGTGCAGCTCTGAAAATTTTACAAATAAAAAAATTTAATTATTAATACGTCAATAGTAAATCTAAGATTTGTCGCGAAATACATCATTGCTAGTATTCAAATCCCTTCGTGAAATGGCTCCAAGATACCTATCGGAGCTCTGTCTCTGAAAATACATGTCAAAGAAAATCTACTCTTATATCAGCATTTAATTGAAGCACTTCAAGAAGGCATTTGATACAGTCCACATAGATACCCTTCTAGATAAACTACAACATACAGGAGTTAAGGGACAAGCTCTCAAAATATTTAAAAACTATCTACAAGGAAGAAAACAGTTTACGAAAATTGAAGAACAAAAAAGTGAAATAACAACAATGCAATTTGGAGTACCTCAGGGATCAATATTAGGACCATTGTTTTATATAATATACATTAACGACATAATACACAGTGACATAATGGGAAAAAAAACAATCTATGCGGACGACTTAGGAATTTTATATGAAAACAAAAATGACATTGAAACCACTAAAACCATCAACAATGACGTGCAAAAACTATTAGAATGGACAAACAAAAACTTCTTAACACTAAATGCCAAGAAATGCAATATAATACATTTTGAAACACAAAAGAAGAACCATAACATGAACATAAAAATAAACAACGAAACTCTTAAAGAACTAGAACATGTGACTTACCTAGGACTCACAATGGACAGACAATTAAAATGGACAAAACACATAGACGGACTCACTGAAGTAATGGCATCACTACATAGCCTCTTCTACAAAATTGAAGATTTTATACCAAGAAAGGAAAAAATTATGATGTACGAAGCCTATGTCAAAAGTAAATTGAGTTACATGATCGCCTTCTGGGGAACTGGTAACAAGACAGACATAACAAGAATACAAAGACAACAAAATAAAATTCTTAAACTAACATACAACCTACCCTACCTGACCTCTACGACTGAACTGTACAAAAAAACACACCAGTTTGACATAAACTACTTGACTTAAATTGAGACCTTAAAAATTATGCATAAAATAACACTGGGAAACATACAAGACGACGACATAATATTAGTCAAAAATGCTGACATACATAAATATAACACCAGACAACAAAAACACTATCATATTGAAAAAGCAAAGACAAACACAGGACAGTCAAAAATACTACATAATGGACTTAAACACTACAACGACCTACCTTACTACTTGAAAACTTTTAATGGAGACAAATTTAAAATCAATCTGAAAAAGCACATGATGACTGAACTAACTAGACTAGACGAGACATAAAATGACTAGACAATATTAAATTTCTAATGTAACCCTAACGGGTTTTTTAAAATTGTAAATAAATAAAAATAAAAAAAAATTCAGCCAGAGGAAAACTTGTCGAAATCCGGCGCTCCCCAAACACCAGATTAGGAGATCGTGCTTTTACCGCTGCCGGCTCCTCTGTCTGGAACTGATTGCCTTCAAATTTACGACTCATCAACAGGCCCAGATAGTCCAGGGGCTTTATGCTGGACTCTTTGTTGTATTTTAATTTAAAAATTACAACACTGATCAATGTAATGATGACGGCGTATCAACAAATGTGCAACAAATATAACTGTACTTATTTTTAATCCATTATCAAATGAAGTTTCACCAGAAACATGATTTCAAAATTGTTTTATCGCTCGTCAATGTCAAAATACGTATTTGAGATACGTTTTTTACTATTTGTTTTAATAATCCATTAAATGAATATGAAATAATAACATGTAGATGTGAGTTATGTCAAAGGCAAATAATAATTATCAGTGTTGCAGTGTCTCACTAAAACATTTTATTTTATTTCATAATATTCCATACACAAAATTTTCAACGGAAAAAGTCTGACAACAAACAATAGAGGTTTACGTGTGACAGGAGAGCCATTGGCCATAGATAAATACGAATTTGTTAGTGTTGCCACAGTCTAATTTGTCTTTGTAATTAAATTGTCGGAGGGTTTTCATTATGACAAAGCAATCGAGATGCCCAATCGACTAATGTCGAATGGGTGACAAAATCTTTCCAGCATAAGGCTCCAGATCCCAACTTAAATCTCGCTTCTTTAGTTTGTCACACCCTCAATTTTAAAAATATAATATGTAACTTTGGCATAGATATAATGTAAGTTTACGTATACATTGGAGAATTATCACCTTTTTTAAAACATTTTTAAAGTAGACCTTTGGTCTACAAAATACTGTCCAGTACAAAAAATATTTTTTTGCAAATTATTAGTAGCTAGCATAAAAAAATACTTTTAAATATGTAATTTTGAATTCCCGCAAAAAAGGTCCATTCCATTGGCTACATGTTTTTTTGTTCCTGAACATTTAAGTATGTTTAGAACATTGTCGCGAATCTTGACGTCACAACTATCAAGACCAAACATGACGCGTTTTTCTAGAGACATATTTAAAAAATTTATAAATGAAAACATTTCTCCACAATATCCATATTGATTTTGAAAATACAATCAATTATTATAAATCTATTTTAATTTTTTTTTATCGGTATTTGTAGTATGTGATGTTCCCTTGCGGTGATTTTTCACGAAAATGGCGCTATATAAATCAGTCAAATATTATTAAGATATAAATTTGTTGTAACAGAGAGGGAAACATTTTCGAGAAGGGAATATGGATGTCTAGGTATTTACAGGGCTTATGACCTGTCATCGGCTGGTTCAAGTGGCCACTTTGCACATTGTGTAACATTTAGTCACATTCTAGTAACATTCATAAAAGTAAACAGATGGAAGAGTTGAGGAAATGTGGATGTTTAAACGTGGGCAGAGTGGTAAATGTTACATGGTGTGTGAAGCGGCCACTGAAACTAGCTGATAACAGGTCAGAAACCCTGTAAATAGCTAGACTTCCATATTCCCTTTTTAAAAATGTTTCTGTCTCTGTTGAAACAAATTTAGATCTGATTAACTTCCTAGGGAAGAAATCCAGCCGGTCTGCAAACATTTGGACATACTCAAAACATTGTTAAAATACTATTAAAGAGTTTTCGGTAAACCATTTTTTCAGCGTTTAGTATATTTTGACAGTTACGGGGCTCCTTTAAATATCACGACACTCACCGAAGAGAATTACTAACGTCACGGACGAATTAATTTCAACATTACAAAATTTAAAAAAATCATAGCGATGAGAATATAATACATCAAAATAATTTGGTTGTTTTCTGCTTGGTTTAATAGTCTATTAACAAATAAATAAAAAAAATATAAAACCACTGAACGTCTTAATTGTACGAGTATTAACAAAATTATAAATATTATCTATGATAGCATTTATTATTAATTGCTTTTCGCGAAGAATTACACGACAATTATTTTACTAAATAACTATAGCAGTGTAAGCCACTCTCCAAGTACAAGAGCTAGTATCTTTTTTGTAAAGTTACAATTTTAAGATTAACTAAATATACAAAAGTAGATTGTAATAGAAAAATGCATCATTTTCGAAGAATTACGCGACAATTATTTTACTAAATAACTATAGCAGTGTAAGCCACTCACCAAGTACAAGAGCTAGTATCTTTTTTGTAAAGTTACAATTCTAAAATTAACTAAATATACAAAAGTATGTTGTAATAGAAAAATGCATCATTTTCGAAGAATTACGCGACAATTATTTTACTAAATAACTATTAAATTTTTAAGGCTTTGTGAATTAAAAACGTTTTTGGTAAATAATTTAAACGGTTGCAATTTGCAAGAAAAAGAGGCAACGCTCGCCGAATTATTAATTTTTGTTGACATTCAATCACCTTGGGCACGAAACGGTATCATCTTTTTATACATAATCGAAGTTATTGGTTAGGAACTGATTATCCGATACCGCTTCAATAACTGTTCATTTGGTTGGTGGGAATAAAAACTCATTTTAGCTCTCAAATATCAACAGAACCTCTTATTGTTTGCAACATTTGTTTATCTGCCTCATTTGCAACCGGTTCTGAATTTTAAAAACACAAATATCAAATTAAATCTGTAATACATAAAATTAGACACAATACGATACCCTTTACAGAGACCTTGCACCAGTGAAGTAGGAAACGGTAGCTGAAATATATCATTCAAAATAGAAACAAGAGCATGAAAATTTGTACGAGTTGATGGTAAAACTAGTAGGTGAAGATCCCAGAAGAATTAAATACTTAAGGTTATGATTTTAACTATTTACGTGCTGATGTGAAGTGCAAAAGGCGTGCAAAATATAACGGAAGTCATTTGAAAATTTTTCATTGCACAATGGCACAGTGTTGGACCTTAACCTTTGCAAGAGTATACCAAACATTTTAAAGCATTGTGCAGAGTTTTAGAACGATGCGATGTAATATGTTTCATTACTGAATAACCAATTCAAGATTCACGTTTTCAGCGTTTTAGGAATGTCGATTTACACGGGCATTAAAAATTAAGCAATTCAGATTATTTTACAAACGTCACAATGTTGGTAAATATTGTTTTTTTAAGCAGAATTACCGAACGGTTGTATCCTAAGTATTTGGAATTCAAATATTTAATCGCATCTTACTAAAATTGATAAATACAGACAGTAAAAGCATTATTATTTCACAACTTACTCGGCCCTGCAGCAATCCCGCGCGCTAGGCAGATCAGGACTACTGCGCATATCAGCGTGCTTTCGTTCATCTTAATCATTTTTAACTGGTATTCGGTGTCTTCCTCGCGGTGACTCTTAGAGACCTCGGAACTGGGTGTCAGGAACGCACTTCTCCGACCCAAAACCGCACACCGACTTCTCGATTCGGAAAGACAATTGTTACATCTCCCATCGACCTAAATCCGTCACCTGTTGAAGGAAACAATCAAGCACTCAATTTAAATAACAACATTTTGTTTTTGTTTCCTCCGCGTCATATTTATTTTATGGCGTAGCACACAAGATAACAGATAAATCAAGCTTCCGGAAGCTGTATAATTTTAACACCGAAATTAATTTTAGGCTTTCTTTAAGGTCTGCCTTGTTTTCAAGGTGCAGTACTTCGCAGCCTTCACGATCACTGACCGCCGTACACTCGTCGAAATTCCCCGCACTCGATTAATTATCGCGAACACACCATTGCCGATTGTCGGCGAAGGAAGGTCAGAGCTTCGAGATACCGGCAGGTTATCGGCATGTCATCACTCACTTTCACAACAGTCTGGTTCTGCCGGAGCTCCGCGGTTCCCCGTCCACTCATCTCGACCGCCAATAACCGAGTGACCGGCGCTGGGAAATATTACCGAATTTGTATAATCTCTAAACAGGCTCCATCGAGCTGATCTCCTGTCTAAAAAAAAAGGGTCCGAGCATTTTCGTGTATGCAAATTACTCGAAAACAAGTTTAGCTATAAATACAATAGCATAGATGATTGTTTGTGTAGTTTTATGCGTGTGTTGACGATTGACGTCAATGTTTTGTTGGTTTCCCTTTTTCCCGTTGTCTATAAATAACCACCATGTGTTAGGTTTTTGTAGTCAACTTACCTAAAAGTCTTTAGAGGATACGTCCTGTGAACAGCAGGAAAAATTTTCACAGTAAAAGAACCTTTCATTCAAGATTAATAAAATTTTGAAGAACATTATTGAGTGCATTTGCTCACCATCGCGTAAATTTTTTTTTTTTTTTTTTAATTTGAAAATTTATTTATAAACCCTTACGGATTATTACATTCATTTTACAAAAATATTATATACATTTTTCATTCATACTCTGTTCAAAATAATATTTTTTAAATCTTTTGAAAAGTTTGTCTGAGTCTTTTGTTTAGTTTTGTCTGGTAGTTTATTGTATAATTTCAGTCCTGGTTCATTAGTCTTGATTGTCCTTGTCTTGTTTTAGAAAGTTGTTTGTGGAATTTTTCTGATATTCTCGTATTACGTCCATGTTGACTACAACTTTTAAATGCGTTTTTAGCTGCAATATTTCCTAGTCCTTAGACTTCCATTTAAAATTTAAGATCCACGTAGAAAAAAAATGGCGAAAGATCGTTCTAATCATCTTGCGGATTATGGAAATACCATTATCATAGTTGGGTTAATGGTTAATTTATATACCACAATTTTTGTGAAAACCACCTTAAGGGCGCCGCGACCCGCCGTACGATAATCAAATATCCCAGTGGCTCAATCACAAATAACTATCGACGTGCTAATAAGCGACGTGATAACAATTTCTCACCGTGGTTGTTTATCGTAATCGCGATCACAATGGAACATCCGTGAACACCTAATATTAAATGTCAAAATATTTACGTTTCGTGACGTATGATCCTGTTGTGCAATCAAATATTTGAATTTTACCCGTGTAAATATGGAAAATATTCCAAAACTGCTTTTTTCGTTTTTTTTTATTTATTATTATTTTTTATTTTATTTAAATCTTAAAATAGGGCACACATATCTTACATATTGTTATGTGTGTTCTAATAATAACATTGCAAATATATTTAATTTATAAATTGTTTATCACATATGTCTTGACCATTATTTTAAATTTTGATATGTTTTTTTCTTCATAAATATTTTTTTCCATTTCGTAATACTTTTTAATTGCTTTAAATAAAATTGAATTTTGTGACTTTGCCTTTTTCCTAAATGGAAGTCTAATTTTGTTCTTTTCTCTAGTATTGTTATTTATCATGCTATTAATTGCATTTATCCAGCGGTTGGCAAGCCAAATGTCAAGAAAAGCAGTCGCCATAGTAATTTTTATTTAATTTTCACTTTTTTGTATTAGATAATAATAATAATAATCGAAGTTTACTAACAAAAATAACAATTACTTTATCTACTACATACACACTTAGGTAATAGATTTATCTGGATCATGTCAAGTCTGCCTAACTAGATACAACCTGTTTTAAGGCAGACATTTTTATGCAAAAAATAATCAATAACATTACTACCTAGAGTTAATTTACTATACAGTTATACAATATTAATTTATTATTTAAGAATGTATTTTGAGTAAATTTTCCAATTTTTCTCGACCTAAACTCAGTAACCATTTTTTTTTACAAATTTATTCAATTGAATCCGGGTCATGGTTTTGCAATCTTTGGGTAACATATTGAATATTTTGGGGCCCAGAAACCTGAAATTTCTTTGCCCGAATTAAGAGTTTGTGATAGACCCCATGACTCATCCTCTAGTTTGACTTCTGGTAGTGTGGGACTGTTCCTTTTGGGATTTGATAGAATAATTTACTTTCACAAATATTATTATTCTAAAAATATAAAATTGCCTTATATCTAAGATCTCAAATTCCTCAAATAACATGACGCTGGGGTACCTAAAGGGCTTTTTAAAAATTATTTTAATGATTGATTTTTGAGCAGATTTAAGAGGTTTTAATATAGATTTATAAGTGCCTCCCCATCCTATTATGCAATAAGTTATAATTGAGTCACATAAAATAAAACATAATTGTTTGAGTTTAATTAGGGATAAGATGTTACGTGTTGACTTGAAAATATGGGAAAGTTTTCTAATTTTTTGTGTTTTATATTCTATGTGTTCTGTCCATTTAAAATATTTATCAATAATTATTCCCAAATATTTTATATGGTGTACCGATTCAAGAGCATATTTTTAATTGAAGGTTTTGTTTAGGCTGTCCCACTGTGGTTTTACTAAATGTTATATATTTTTTTTCGTCAATATTTAAAGTTAAGAGATTGTTTTCCAGCCACATTTTTATTATATTGACACCGTTTTGAGCCGCAGAATAAGTTTCATCCCATTTGTCACAAGTAAAAATTAGAGCAGTGTCATCTGCAAATGCAATTATGTCACAATTTTTTATGTGTGTCAGACATAAATCATTAATATACAAAATAAACAAAATCGATACTCCTTACTATTTTGCAAATGCAATATATTGTATTTTTTTTTATAGTAAACGCCGATTTTTTGCCAATGAACTGTATTTATTTACGAGGAAAACAAAAAACAAATCGACACGAGTGTCGACACGAGTGTCGACTTAGAGATTACACACGCGTTGACTCATGACTGCGATATCTTAAGCATGTTCATTATTGTTCATTGTGACCGCTCAAATGCTTGGCATGTTTGTAAGCACGTCGATAGTTATCTGTGATTGAGCTACTGCACATCTTACAGTCGCAGAGCGCATGTACAATTTGAATTCCAGTTCCTTGTTTCCAACCATGATATCTAGGCTTTTCTGACAGAATGCATTAAGTCATTGAAATAAGTTGCGAGATAAGCGAATCGGGTTGTGGTCCCGTGGCTAGTGTTGCGGACTCACGGATCAGAGGTCCGAGGTTCGAACCCCACTCTACCCCAACTTGATTTCCATTTTATAATAGTGAGTTATTTACAACTCGTTGAAAATGGCCACCAAAATTGATATATTCGGGTAAATCGTTAAATATTTCTTTTTTTTTTTAAATTATGTTTATTTTATTATAATATCAAAATTTTGAATTGGTTAACTATGTTATGAAAATCCCTCTCCTCCACTCCTCCGCTCTATTTCCTCATCCCTTAACCTTCTTACGAGTTTTTTTTTCTCATGTCTTATATAATATATTATTTGTCTCTTTACTGTGTAACATATTCTCTCATTATATTTGTGAAAAAAATTAACTGAATGTAGGTACCATTTTTTATATTTTGTATGTATTCTTATATAACAACTGTTGTTTTTCCTTAATAAATGAAAATAAAAATAAAATTAAAAGCTTTTTATTCTTTCAACTCATTATTTCTCTCACAATTTTCTTGTATTTGAATTTTTTTAAAGCATTAAAACAGTAATTTTTATTCTAGGTCATTTTGCATCTATATTTAAAAGTATTTTAGTTATATTTTTTTTTATATTTGAGATACAGCAAAAAGTCACAATGCTTTTATATTATTTATTTTAATTCTTACCTTTGAATTAATATTATATTATTTCCATTTATGTAAATACGTGAGTAATAAGATATACAAACTTTTGAAAATAACTTTTTTACTTTGATTTTTAAACTGCTTACTTCCATTTGTGTTTTTTTTTTTTCGTTCTTATTTGCACTAAAAATAGTTAATTGATAACCTCAGATCATAGAGCAATATTTGAGTTTATCCAAATGTTTGTAGACAAAAGACTGGATTGCACCCCCTAGGAAGTCATTAAGATTAATTACAACAGGGATGGAGAATACTTTAAATAAGGGAATATGGAAGTCTAGGCACTTACATGACTTACATTTAGACAAACTCACATATTGTAACAAAACCAACTGGTCCAAGAAGAAGTTTAAAAACTGGAAAATTGTTTTCAGGCGTTGCCTAGTATGTGAAATAATTCAGTCAGATGAATATCTTCGCAACAATAAAGGTTTCAGCTCTTTATCTTCACTAAAATCGACAGATTGAGGAATTTAAGAAATATGGATGTTCAAACATAGGCAAAATGGTGAATGTTACACAGAGTGTAAAGTGGCCACTTAAACCAGCCAATGACAGGTCATAAGCCCTGTATGTGCCTAGACTTCCATATTCTCTTATTTAAGGTATTCTCCATCCCTGTTGTAATTTGTTAATCTTAGATCATAGAATTAAGATTACGTATAATTATACCTAATATGGAAACTTAACTGGTCCATTTGAATTAAGTCTAACTGTATATACTATAAAAAAACTATGTAATTATACTGTATGTTTCCTTAATAAATCAAAATAATCTCAATAGAATTTCATCAACACAAATTCTTTAATAAAACGTGATAAATTCATTGTAACATTAAGCGGTCGCATCACGTGACATTCCAGTTTCCGTAAAAACAATTATTATTCAAATTCGCAACATACACGAGCTTTAATGTTGTACTAATTCAATGCTGACAGTTCGTCGGTAGGCTATTACCCGTATGCAGAGGCAAACCTTAAGGTGAGGAAAGTACATTATATTGTCTTCACCTTCGGGTTATTCTCTGCATTTGAAATTAGAATGTACTTTCCTCACCTTAAGTTTCGTCTCTGCATACGGGTATATGTCTCACTTCGAGGACGCACAGGAGTTGGTCGTCAACAAAGAAACCATGAAACAATTTTTCATATTTGCATTTTTATGATTTGCCCAAATATTCAATTTTGAGGGCCATTTTCATCGAGTTGTAAATAACTCATTATTAGAAAATGGGAATCAAGTTGGAGTAGAGTGGGATTCGAAACACAGACCTTTGGTCCGTGAGTCCGAGACACTAGCCACAGGACCACAACCCGATTTTATTTGTACATACGAAATGGCACAAAAAACACTGAAAAAATTCGTTTCCCAGTATACGAACGTTTTTTAAGCCAGTTTGCATAGGCAAATGCCCGTTCTAAGAAACCGATTTGTTGCGGCAAAATGCCTTTTAGTTAATACCCGTGTTTGGCAAAAGTATGAATAAATATATTATATTCTTAAAGTTAAACATGATTAAATAGAATTTCAAAATATTTAGTAAACTAAGCGCCCTTGAGGTATTTTTTTATTTTTATTTATTTCAAATTACATTTGTGTACATATTAAGCGGCGCCCGTGTTAAGCCATAATTTCTAACAAAAAAATACAAAGTTAATTAAAATAATTAATAATTTATAAATAATTACAATCAGAATGCAAGAAATAACATCAAATACTTTGTATAATAATGACATATGATACAATATCAAAAATAACAATTTAAATAAAAATGAAATTCTAAATAAAAGAAGTAATATTAAAAACAAATAAAACTAATAAAATATAAATCATTCATAGATGAAGTCACAAACATAAACCAGTATGAAAAATAGTAATATCATTAAAATTAATGGAATATTGCCTTGTGGTGTAATGGTCAGCGCGTTTGTCTACCATGCAAGAGGTCTCGGGTTCGATTCCTGACATGGTTGATATTAAATATTTATTGTCTTATATTATTTCATTTAAAGATTCATTTCATCGTTTCTTTGAATCCCATAAAATAGGTATATTTATGTTTTTCCTTTTTGAAAATGTTTTTTTATTTTTTATATCTGAGCATGTTTTTCACTCTTCATTTTAATTCTTACATTTTAATTACTTTAACAAAAAAATTTCTTTATTTTTAAAATTATTTCCATTTGTAAATACTAACTACAAACTTTCAAATAACTTTTTTTACTTTAATTAAAAATTTTAAACAAATTCCATCTATGTTTTTTTTTTCCTTCCCTTTTTTGTACTTTCATTGATAACCTTACATAATATAATTATTATATAATATGGAAACTTCACTGGTCCATTAGAGTTAAGTCTAACTGTGTAAAATATAAAACTATGTAACTGTACTGTATGTTTCCTAAATATAATAAAATAAAATAATTTAAAAAATTAAAAAGGTGTTTTCACACAAGAATATTTCATAGTCCCTGACTGGTACCTGAATCGTAAGACTGATAGCCTTACCTTCATGTAACAAAATTGATTGAGATATTCTGTGATTGGTAAGTAATCAGTAATGCAACAAAACAAAGAATGGCGCTATGTAAGTTATCCATAGTAATAACAATCATTTTAACAAATTTTTCAGATTCCTTACTATTTTATGTAATTATTAATTAGTGCTTAAACATTTTTTTTTTTAATCATCAATTTACTATTCCCTTTCCGCACCGAATGGTGCTTAGGGCACTGCATTGGTACACTAATCTCAGCGTATATTGATCACTCTTATAACATGAAGGTAAGGTGATCAGTCTTTCACTTCAGGTACCAGTCCAGGGACTATGAAATATTCTTGTGTAAAAACACCTTTTAAAATAAATATTTCATGTCAACCATGACGGGAATCAAACCCGAGACCTCGAGAATTTTTTTTTTACGAATTTTGAAATGAAAGGGGTCTAAAAAGTTGCCGTTTGGATTACTCGGAATGCAAATAATATCAAAAAATATATTCGATACTATTTTTGGCCCTCAACTAGAGCTTTCGAAAAAGACAATTTTTGCGCTAAACCGGTTGTTATTTCGTATTTAAGTAAGAAAATCAGTCCAATTAAATGTTTTAACGTGCATTAAACATTATTAAATAAGAATCTAAGGGCGTGAGTTGCACTTTGTTTTGTAATAAATGGGTAGCATTGTTTTAAAGAGCCATTGTTTTCGTCAATATTAGCCAGGTGCTCAACGGAATCAGTTCCGCGGAGTGTAAACTTTTTGCATTTCGGTAGTTTTAAAACGTGTTCAAATTTATAATGTGATTAAGTTGTACGAGTATCTTTACTAACAAAAAGTAATTTTATAAAAATAGATAATTAACAAAATGTTCAGACAGTGATAAACTTCAAACCTCGATTGAGGGTCAAAAGTAGTATGGAATATTTGTTTAAATAACTTTTACGTTCAATGTGATCCAAAATGCAACTTTTTAGACCCCTTTCACCTTGATGTCTAAAAAAATTAAAAACTTCATACATCATCGGCCCTCTAATGAATATGTGTAAACGTAAAATATGAATTTATTAAATGAAAAACTTTGTTTTTTGTACATCTATTATTTTGATGTTCGTTTTTTGTAAAACTAACCGACAACAACTAGTGACGTCACGGGTGGAGTAATTTCAAAATTAGGAAACTTTAAAAAATCATAGCGATTAGTTCAACAATCTATAAAATAAAAAAATATTTTTAAAATCACTTAACTTCCTCAGTGACGCACCTAGGATTTTTGAACCGCAGTATTTCATTGTTCCAAGACTGCCACCTAAAACGAAAGACTGAACTTGGTTTACCAATGCAGTGTACTATGCACCACATGGAAAGGGAGATGATGATGGTATTTATATATTTGTTACGTATTAACTTAACCAATTAGTTTCAACGGTTTGTTTATTGGTTGGCTGTAAGATATTGCTTTTCGCAATAAGCCCGCCTGAGTGCAGATGTTATTGTATCTACTTGAAGTTTAGCAAAAAAATATACTAAAAAATCCAACGCAAATAATACGGCTTCACGATTATTATCAGATGCATAAATTTAAAGTATATTTATGTACAGCAGATATTGCATAGAAATCTGTCTGATAACATTTATTTACTTACAGTACTTGGTCAAATTTAATAATGGAATTCGCACGAAAAACTTGTTTGGCACGAGATAGCCTTGGATCAGAGATTGATGCTAGACAGCAGTGAATCACAGGTGTGAATACCATTTGAGTGTTTTTTTTAATACATTTCATTATATTTAAATGTCAGTCAATATTGAGAATATCCCTAAAGGATTCAATTTGGGTCGACATTTTTTTTCTCGGCAATGCACTCAAATTTGAATGATTCATGACATTTACCAAAGCTATTGTTGCAATAGTTACAAGATTCTCTTCAACGACAACTTGTGACGTCACGAGCGGAGTAATGTCTAAATTACAAAACTTTAAACATCAGTCAATGTTGAGAATATCCCTAGAGGATTCAATTCGGGTCGACATTTTTTTCTCGGCAATGCACTCAAATTTAAATGATTCATGACATTTACCAAAGCTATTGTTGCAATAGTTACAAGATTCTCTTCAACGACAACTTGTGACGTCACGAGCGGAGTAATATCTAAATTACAAAACTTTAAACATCAGTCAATGTTGAGAATATCCCTAGAGGATTCAATTCGGGTCGACATTTTTTTTCTCGGCAATGCACTCAAATTTGAATTATTCATGACATTTACCAAAGCTATTGTTGCAATAGTTACAAGATTCTCTTCAACGATAACTTGTGACGTCACGAGCGGAGTAATATCTAAATTACAAAACTTTGAATATCAGTCAATGTTGAGATTATCCCTAGAGGATTCAATTCAGGTCGACATTTTTTTTTCTCGGCAATGCACTCAAATTTGAATGATTCATGACATTTACCAAAGCTATTGTTGCAATAGTTACAAGATTCTCTTCAACGATAACTTGTGACGTCACGAGCGGAGTAATATCTAAATTACAAAACTTTGAATATCAGTCAATGTTGAGAATATCCCTAGAGGATTCAATTCGGGTCGACATTTTTATTTCTCGACAAAGCACTCAAATTTGAATGATACATGCCTTAATTTACCAAAGTTATTGTTGCAATAGTTACGAGGTTCTCTTCGACGACAACTCGTGACGTCACGGGCGGAGTAATTTCTAAATTACAAAACTTAAAAAAATGATAGCGATGATAATACGGTACATAATAATATATTTGGATTAGTTTGATTTTCTATCAATAAAAAAATAATATTTAAAAAACCGCTCAACATTTCTACAATTTACCAGAGAAGACATATCTATATGAACATTTTTTTGAGTTTGTCCAAATTTTTGTAGTCAAGGACTGGATTCAACTCCCTATGGATCTGATTATATTAACATATTACAACAGAGACGAAGAACATTTCGGAGAAGGCAATATAGAAGTCTAGGCATCTACATGGCTTATGATCTGTCATTGGCTGGTTTAAGTGACCACTTTACACACTGTGTAAAATCAACAGATGAAAGAACTGAAGGAACATAGATGTTCAAATATGGGCAGAATAGTGATAAATTTAGTAGGTAGCCAACTTGAATACAACTCGGTTATATGGCCTTAAAGTGCTTATAAATAATATCGAAAGAGAACAGCATAAATGTTTACGTTTCGTTAATTTTAAATTAGGAATTCCAGTTGATCATATTAATTACTCATACTTAAATAAATATTTAAATGTACAAACATTAGAAAATAGAAGAAAACTGAATGATTTGTTATTTTTATTTAAAATATTAAATTCAATATTTGATTGATCCTAACTGTTGCAATCAATTAACTTTGCGAGTTCCGGGCCGGGTTACCCGATTTAATAAACTAGGTATTATATTTAAATGTATCTACAACAAACTACAGTGCACACTCGCCAATCGGGAGAATTCATGCGTTTGCAAATGAATACGTAAATGATATAGATATTAATTACACCAACAAGCTACAAAAAGTGGCTTGGTGGGATTTTAGTTTTAGTAAAAATATAACAAGTGAAATTTTTTTAAATTGTAAAAATGTATAATTATGCTATTAAATCAAATATTAAGGCAAGTAGACTAATAAAAATGCTTATATAGTTTTATTACACTTTCATTTATAAATTATAATTGTTATTACCTTATATTTAAATGATTTTAATTTAAAGTCTTTTATTTCCATAATTATATAAAATCATGATTTACAACCCTGCTTGCACTTTTATATAACATAGAAATTCGTTTAGTCTCCCACCAGTCTGACGATGTCGGTTACGACGAAATCCGGCCACTGGCAAAAATTTATTAATAAAACTATTCTGTATTTTTATTATTATAATTAAAAATGCAGTTCCACCAAGAAATGTCCGTAGAAAAACTCAATATGATATAGATATATTAAATATAACACTTTTGAATTTTAAAAGGCAGTGCATCAAGTTACTCTCTTCAAATTGAAATACCTAAATAATACTACGTTGATTTCAATTGTGTACCGTTTATTTACTTATGTACGAGTTTATTCTAAATTATTATTTTTCTAACTTCTTCTAATTTTATGATTCTTTCAATATAACTTTTACGAAAAAATCCACTTCTGTTCTCTCCCCTGCAACATATGGATGTATTATTATGTTTACTCATATATTTTCTGCAGGCCACTGCAGGGTGGATCCATTCACCGTTGTTCGAGCGATGGCGCGATATGCTAAGACCACCATAAGTGCTGCAAATGTAAAATTTTATTTTATGTTTATATTTGTTTATTGTTATATTTACGTTTATTGTTATATTTTTGTTTATATTTATAATTATGTTTATGTTTATATGGTTGAATTGGCTCTGCACTATATAGCCATTTTACTGGAATAAAATAAAATAGTAATAATAATAATTTAATTTTTTGTATGCAATTTCTGAATTCCTAATTTTTTAAATTAATTTTATTGTAATACCTACGATTATAATGCTTCCTGTGCAAAATTTATATTGACTGTTTTTTAAAACTTTAGTGTCTATGTATTCTTATTTTCTGGATGCAATATAAGTAATAACTTTTACAAAATAAATAAATAAATAAAAACATAGCTAAATTAGACTCAAATTAAAATATATAAACGGTTATCGTTTAAGATAACAGTATATAAAAAATATTGTACAAAACTACGAAAAAAAATATTAGTATTTGCTAATCTATTTTTCTAGACTTTGATAACCTTTCCAGGGCCCCGATTACAATGGGAAGTTAACGTTTATCTTTAATTTTATCTACAAAGTAAAATGAAGTTTTCTCTGTAAAAATCAGGATATGCATACATTTTTTTTTTCTAAACATGTTCCACTATAGGTTACCGACGAAGATACTTTAAATGTTCATGCAAATATACTCATTTTCGTACACAAATATCGATTTTTCTTTCGACAGTCGAAGATAACTCTCAACAATATTATGAGTTCGTCCAAATTTTTGTAGACAAAGACTAGATTCAACTCCCTGGGGATTTGTTAATATTAGCATATTACAACAGAGATGACGAAAATTTTTGAGAAGGTAATATAGAAGTCTAGGGCTTATGACCTGTCATTGGGTGATTTAGGTAGCTACTTTTCAAACTGTGTAACATCGACAGGTGAAAGAACTGAAGGAATATAGATGTTAAAATATGAGCAGAATAGTGAATGTGGCCACTTAAACAAGCCAATGACAGGTCATAAGCTTTGTAGAGGCCTGGAATTCTAGATTTCCTTCTCTAAAATTTTCTTCATCTCTGTTTGAAGATAACTCTGTTAAATTCTCATTGTAATCAGGGCCCAGGGCCGCGATTATGAACGGCTATCTTCATCGGTATAAACTGAAACGGTATAAACTAATATAGATATTTTTGTACGAAAGTGTGTATATTTGTATAAAAATTTAAAGTATCTTCGTTGGTAACCGGTAATTAAAACATGTTTAGAAAAAAAATTGTAAACATATTCTATTTTTCATACAGAAAACTTAATTTTACTTTGTAGATAAAATTTATCTTCAATTTTATCTACAAATTAAAATGATGTATTATCATTACATTTTGGCAGCCTCATTTGGCTGCCAGCCGACTGAGATACCCGGAGGATCTTCGTGGGCACCATATGCTTCAACTAGGGAGCGGACATGGAATGATGGTGATGTAGTTTCTCAGGAATCCCGAACTTTAGACTTAATAAACTGAGATATTTAACCTATTTGTTCAAACGGTTAAGTATTGACGCCCAGATAAATATTATGAAAGTGGTATATTATGCACTTGTACAGTCATAGCTTTCCTTTGGAATAATTGGACGGGGGGAACATTTTAACAACCATATTAAACCATTAGAAACTGGTCAAAAATTTATATTAAAAATAACGCTTCTGAAAAATTGCACTTTTCCCTCTTTCCAATTATTCCAAGAAGCTTAACTTTTGGAAATAAGACAAATATATTGTTTTCAATGTTTAAAATAAATATTTAAGAACCAAAATGTATTCGCATGTAATTCAAATAGATCAAGTCTAAGAAGGAATCGTTTGCTACAATACCACA
This sequence comes from Micrasema longulum, assembly GCF_059751315.1. Classification (NCBI taxonomy): domain Eukaryota; kingdom Metazoa; phylum Arthropoda; class Insecta; order Trichoptera; family Brachycentridae; genus Micrasema; species Micrasema longulum. The sequence goes on from NW_028277513.1 coordinate 376,454, forward strand.
TTGTAAAACGAGCACAGAGACCTGCCTATTTTATGGGCTCAATTTTTTTTAATTCTTTTAATCTGATAATATTTCATTTATCCCAAACTTTCAACCTTTTCCCTATTTTAAAAAACACGCACTACCCTGTAATCAAACTAAAGATATTAACTCTTTAATAATACGGAACATTTTATGTTTTTTTATTTCCTTTTTCAATAACTGTAAAATAAAAAAGTACCTTCTTATCTTTTACAGAATATTATCTTTTCTCTTTTTTATATTACACAAAAATATTATAGGTACCTGTCGAATTTTATATTACAATAAAAATGACATTGAAATGACTAAAACCATCAACAATGACGTGCAAAAACTATTAGAATGGACAAACAAAAACTTCTTAACACTAAATGCCAAGAAATGCAATATAATACATTTCGAAACACAAAAGAAGAACCATAACATGAACATAAAAATAAACAACGAACCTCTTAAAGAACTAGAACATGTGACTTACCTAGGACTCACAATGGATAGACAATTAAAATGGACAAAACATATAGACGGGCTCACTGAAGTAATGGCATCCCTACATGGCCTCTTTTACAAAATTAAAGATTTTATACCAAAAAAGGAAAAAAATATGATGTACGAAGCCTATGTCAAAAGTAAATTGATCGCCTTCTGGGGAACTGGTAACAAGACAGACATAACAAGAATACAAAGACATCAAAATAAAATTCTTAAACTAACATACAACCTACCCTACCTGACCTCTACGACTGAACTGTACAAAAAAACACACCAGTTTGACATAAACTACTTGACTAAAATTGAGACCTTAAAAATTGTGCACAAAATAAAACTGGGAAACATACAAGACGACGACATAATATTAGCCAAAAATGCTGACATACACAAATATAACACCAGACAACAACAACACTATCATATTGAAAAAGCAAAGACAGATACAGGACAGTCAAAAATACTACGTAATGGACTTAAACACTACGACTTACCTAACTACTTGAAAACTTTTACTAGAGACGAATTTAAAATCAATCTGAAAAAGCACATGATGACTGAACTAACTAGACTAGACGAGACATAAAATGACTAGACAATATAAAATTTCTAATGTAACCCTAACGGGTTTTTTAAAATTGTAAATAAATAAAAAAAAATATAGGAGCGAAAAATTCATAAACATTTCTTGTATACCCACGAACAGGCCATGCCTTTGTGGGATATTTTTGTTTACTATTTTTACAGTTAATATGAATTTCATTGCCATGTAATTATTATTTATTTTTTGATTATTCTGTTTTACCTCTTATGTATATTGTAAAAATAAACAAAAAAATGTAAAAAATAAAAAATAAATAAAATCTGTCAAATCACCTTAATCTTAAATGTAAGACGGCGTATGATTGTTATTCTAATTTTTATTATATAATAATTGGGGTTAACCACCTGCGTTTCAAAAGGGGAATCCTACAGCGAAACAAAAGGAACAGTTGCTTTTGTTCAGTGATCCGTGATCTATTTGTCATTATTTTTTATTGGACATTCATAATTAGTTTGTTCTGTTTTTATATCTCGCCAATCAACCAATGTTAAAAAAACACCGGGGATTTTAAGGTATTCAAATACCTGTTAAAGTACCGCGAAACCGTCTAATTTTGCCCTGGATGGATATTTTGCTCAAAAAGTCTAATCTATGATCAACCTTTAAAAAAGTGTATTTCCATTTGATTTTGGTAAATTTGGTACAACGAAAGTAGATTTATGTCACTAACTTCCCTCAGAAGCTTTAGTCACTAACTTTACTCAGTGGCTTGTCAGAACTTATTTCTTTTATTAAACTTCTTTTAAATTTTTAAATTTCTTTTAAATTTTAAATTTTAAACTTTTAAATTTCTTTTATTAACGTTATTTCTTTTGACCAGACTTTTTGTTTGGCTGAAAGATATTGCTTTAAAATCCCGCTGGAACAAAATTACACACGTTGCGGTTGTGGTTCAGATACGACCCTGTTTAAAAAGTCGTGTTTTTAATTATTTTATGCCAAGTTTTTCAATATTATTTAACCATTAAAATACGTTTTTTTCCAATAGAGTCAAAGACAAAGGATAATTTTTAAATTTTTATTTTGTTATTTAATACGCCCAATTCACACTTTTACTATAACTTGTTAATTGAATCGGCATTTACATCGTAACGCTTCATTATAAATTATTATGAAAATAAAACTTTGTTATTAGTGTTACACAATTTTTATTATTTTACAAGAACACTACTACACTTTCGGGAGAGCACTCCTCCCATCGTCTTCCCACGTATTAAATCTTAGACTTTATTGCAACTTCCACTTATGTGCTAAATTTTAAGAAATAAATTCTACTTAATGTCCTGTCCCTCATTGATCATGTTTTCATGTCTGTACTTTAGATAACTATCCATTTATATGCTAACACCTTAGATAAATGGAACAAAAACCCCTGCTCTAAGTTTCACTGATTAATTTGTTTATTTTTGTTTAAATTCTATGACATTGTGAACAATATACTGTGTTTACTGTATTAGTTTTATATCACCCGTCGATGGTTTTATTTTCATGGTAATTTAATAATTTACTATAACTCGGTCATTGATTTTCATGTCCCGACTTGTTAGAAAATCCTTGTTTAGTCGGGACTAAAATCAATAAATTTATTTATATATCAACGGTTCAAAGAACCTTTTACAATAAAAAGTTTTACAGAAATAATCACAGCAGTGAACAATTCATTATGTAATATATAATATGAAATATAACTATATAATTCAACTAAGTAATTAAAACTAAACAAATTGGTATTTTTTTATTTTTTTTAAAAACTGCAAAAAATTAAAAAAGATACATACCTACAAATACAAGATGACAAATAAAAAATAACAAATAGAAGTGAGAAAACCTAAATGTGGTTCTAAATATAAATATAGCTAGTTAAAATTGAGAATAACTTAACATAAACATAAAGTGACTAGTATTTAGCTAGGTTATAATGAAAAAGAAAAATAGTGCTACAATAAGATTTCATAAATAATACGTTTTTTGGATCAATGTGAAAGCTTAAATAATCTTAAATAATCATTAAATTATAAATTATACATTAATATCCAAAATACATAGTAAAATATTATTTATGTTTAAAGCATTAACTTTGGAGTCAAACATTTTAATTAATGTTAGTAAATATTAATATATAACCACTTACCAACTTTTGTAGTCAACCGGTTTCGAGACGTACCCATCTCTTCGTCCTCTCACCTCTTCCCTCGCACCTCTACCCCCCCTCCCTCACAACTCCCTACCAATTCTTCAATACAAGATATATTATTTTAACTAAGCTTTATGTATGTTTAGACATGGTGGTGTTTGCATCTCTAGATACACAATATATAAACTACGGGGATGGTGAAGGTGGAGGTGTATGTTAGTATTTGCATGTTGGTGAAGTGAGTGTTTTTTTTACATATTCGAGAATTTATAGTACTACCGAGTCTAATCGGATCCATTTCCGTGGGTCCATATATATGTTAAGCAATATGTATTTTTTAAATTACTCCGCGTGTGGCGACTTGTTCTCCTTTCTTTTCGGTCAGTTTTGCCGATTGGTCCATTAACGGTTAGTAAACCGGAAATCTTCCACAACTCTCTTATCATCGATTGATTCATAAGAACTAGTTACGTCGTTCAAAGTAATTCGTTGTTATTAAAATATTTTTTAATATTTTTTCGTACATTTTCAAGAAACTTTGCCGTACATTATTTTTATTGTAAATATATATTTATATTTTTTTTTAATTACACTAGTTTAAATATTTATGAACTTATTAGGGCTTTTTAGGCTATGCCCGTGTCAAGCCACAATAAATAACAATAAAAATACACAGTAAAATTAATTGGATCAAATTATAATGACATAAAATAACAATCTAGATAAAAAAAAGGTAATAAATAATCAAATTCCAAAGAATACAATGCAAAAAAGTTAATCAGAAATATTTTTAAAAATATAAATTATACAAATTACACATAATCAAATATACAAATTAGTGGTATCATTAAAATCAACAAAATAATAGTAAAATAAAGTAGTATTAAAAAAAAAAAAAAATAAGAGTATCATTTAAATCAACAGAAGAAGAATATATATATAAAAGCATAATTGAAATGATAATTGAGATATGTTTTCTATTTTGTGTATAATGTTCCTCATGGCCCTACCAACCGTGCAAATCGCACTCGCTTTTCGAGAGTTATCGTCAGAAGTTTCTCCGTCCGTTCTCTTATTGTCCATCATGATTTGCGAGTGCAAAATTATGGTTACCATAGTATATTTGCCGTATTAAAAATATTTAGCATTTTGTGAATGTTTTCAATGTGATTCTTTACTGAGAGTAAAAAATACTTAGAAACTACATCCGTGAATCCAAATCATTATGTCCTTGAGTTGCTGCATAGTTAACTTTGGTTGGACTTCTTTGTTTAACTGAAGATGGAGTTCGTAACTAGTGTGTTTTTATGGTAATTATAATAACCACGAATTAGTATCTACGTACCTACATTTATACAGAATATGTACGTATGCATATTAAATTAATTTATGTTAGTACATTACGTTTGTTGGATTGTGCCGTGAATTATGGACGCAACACGAGGAAGCGAATTATCATTAGCGATATCAGAAAAAAACATGGGTTTCACAAAAATATTAAAGTCTTCTAGTAATATATATTACTACACTATTCAGTGATCTTCGAACAATTGTAAAACAAAAGATTATTGTTTTTATTTTATTTATTTGTTTTTTTTTTTTTTTGCACAACAACAGGCCAAGAGGCCCAATTACAGTTGTGAATTACATCACAGAACACCCAGGCTTGATAAAAATCACATTGATTTTTTTGTGTTCTCACCGGGAATCGAACCCGGAACCTTGCGTGTGTGAGTCAAGCGCCTTGACCACTACACCACGGAGGCCGCCTGTATTATTGCTCATTGCTATATACACAAAACTGTTTCCTTTTCTGTTAATCCTAGGTTGTTCGCAAATTAAATTATTTGACGCTCTTGTATTTACAAGATTTGAGTTTGTCCAAATGTTCATGGACAAAATACTGGATCTCACCCCCTCGGGGGTCATTAAGATTAACAAATTACAACAGGGATGGAGAATACCTTAAATAAGGGAATATGGAAGTCAAGGCATTTACAGGGCTTATTACCTGTCATTGGCTGGTTTAAGTGGCCACTTTACACACTGTGTACCATTCACCATTTTGCTCTTTAACTTCACTAAAATTAACAGATGGAAGAATTGAAGAAATATGGATGTTCAAACATAGGCAAAATGGTGAATGTTACACAGTGTGTAAAGTGGCCACTTCAACCAGCCATTGACAGGTCATAAGCCCTGTAAATGCCTTGACTTCCATATTCCCTTATTTAAGGTATTCTCCATCCCTGTTGTAATTTGTTTATCTTAATGACCCCCGAGGAGGTGAAATCCAGTCTTTTGTCTATGAACATTTGGACAAACTCAAATATTGTAATGGAACCAACTGATCCAAGAAGAAGTTTAAAAATTGAAAAATTGTTTTCAGGCGTTGCCTAGTATGTGAAATAATTCAGTCAGATGAATCTCTTCACAACAATAAAGGTTTCTGCTCTTTAACTTTACTAAAATCAACAGATGGAAGAATTGAAGCAATATGGATGTTCAAACATAGGCAAAATGGTGAATGTTACACAGTGTGTAAAGTGGCCACTTAAACCAGCCAATGATAGGTCATAAGCCCTGTAAATGCCTTGACTTCCATATTCCCTTATTTAAGGTATTCTCCATCCCTGTTGTAATTTGTTAAACTTTTGTATTTAACAATATTTTTAGTCCGTCCAAATTCCTGCAGACAAAGACTGGATTCAGCTCTCTGGGGAGCCGCTCACATTAACATATTACAACAGAGATGAAGAACATTTTACAGAAGGTAATATATAATCCTAGACATCTACAGGGCTTATGACCTGTCAATGGCTGGTTTAAGTGGCCACTTTACCCACTGTGTAACATTCAGTAAAATGTTCTTCATCTGTGTTGTAATATGTTAAAGTAAGCGGCTCCCCAGGGAGTTGAATCCAGTCCTTGTCTGCAGGAATTTGGATGGACTCTAGATATTGTTGATAAATTCACCCGGTCCATGAAGAAGTATAGAAATTGAAAAAATAACATTTTCAGGCGTTGCCTAGTATGTAGGTGAAATAATTCAATTAGATGAATCTCACCCGCATAAATAAAGGTTTCAGCTCTTTAACTTCACAAACATCAACAGATGAAAGAATTTAAGGAATATAGATGTTCAAATATAGGCAGAATGGTGAATGTTACACAGTGTGTAAAGTGGCCACTTAAACCAGCCATTGACAGGTCATAAGCCCTGTAGTTGCCTAGACTTCTAAATAACCTTCTCTTAAATGTTCTTCATCTCTGTTGTAATATTTTTTGTTAGTTTCAAAACTTTTGATTTTATTTAATATTAGTGAATATTTGCATAAAACAACTTACCGGCTTTTCTACGTTTACCAGTTTCTTCAAAAATAATCATTTAAATAACTTAAAAAGATCCTATTATTTTTATTCATACAACATAAAAACTCTTACCCTTGTCACTTTTGTACTATTTATTTTAAAAATAAGTATTTTTTTAAATAGGACTTATACCAAATATTTTATGTTTTTTTTACATACTTGTAACATATTATCCGAATCACTAAACCTTACGAAAAACTTTAAAAATGTGTCGATATTTTTAAATAATTCTAACTTATTCACTTCTTTTCAGAACAGGGGCAAACGCAAAATATAATTGATACACTAACGAACCTTTCGTGTATAATTCCTAGCATTCTCCCCAATAGATGCTCAGGTATATAAATGATTATTATTGTTTGATTCACTCTGATTTACACTTAATTAATCACTTCAATTTAATTAATCATAAAATAATTGTTGCAGTCCAATATTCCCTGTACAACTGATAAAAAGTATTGAATTGTGACTTTAATGTATATCCTATAGGAAACGTGCGCTTACGTGGGGTATCTACCAACAAAACCACAAAATTACGATATAAAATAAAAATTTTAAAATTACTCATTGAAATGAAATCGTTACTGTACAAATTGTACATACAAAGAGATTCTCAAAGTATGGCTACCTGTGATGGTGAGACAATATACATTTTTAAATTAATTATTTTACATAAATTTATGCAATGAAAAAAGTAAAAAATAATGAAACGTCGAATCAACAAAAAAATGGTTCGGGAGTTCGGGGACATGACATTGGTATTGTCTGACTGCCAATGTTATTATGGCTTGTTTAAACATCTGCGATCCAAATTGCTCACTAGAAAAACTAAGACCATTATTTACAAAACTCTCAACAGACCGGTCATTGCATATGGTAATATCTAGGAGTTTAAATTGAATCTCAATTATCTTTTACAAAAAATGAAGACTATACGAGTAAGAAAATCGCAAAAAAGGTATCCTTATTAGGAAGGATAAGGAATAAACTAGACCTTAAAACCTCTCTGCTGATATTTAAAAATATTATAGATCCCCACATTGATTATTGCTCTAGTATTTTTTATTTAAGTAATAAGAGAGATTGAAAGAGACTCCAAATAATACAAAACAAAGCTATGAGGATAATATTAAGATGTGGGAGACGCACGAAAGTTAAGAAAATGATTCAACTTCTAGATAGTATGACAATTGATCAAATAATCTAATTCAATTTTGCCAATGAGATTCACAAAATTATTAAAGGAATCTAGTATCGAGATATTTTCAAAACAAAAAAAAAATAATGAGTTCCTAACTCTGCAACAAGAGGATCTAAAAATATAAGACTAGAAGAGAAATCAAATCATTATGTACAAGGGAATTAAGTTATTTGAGGAAATGACAGAAAGCATAAAACATGAAAAAAGTGTAAATATATTTAAAATTAAATGTAAAGAGTATATATGTAAAAATATATGGTTATTCATTTTAATTTAGTTATTTATTTACATACTTAAGTTTGAGACAAAAGTACTAACTCCGTGGGACTAAAAGTTCTGTGTTGAGATGGGACTAAAGAACAGTTTGAATATTATAAATTAGCATATTACATTAGAGATGAAGAAAATTTTAGAGAAGGTAATATACAAGTCCAGGCATCTACAGGGCTTATGACCTGTCGCTGGCTGGTTTAAGTGGCCACTTTACAACTGTGTAATATCCACCATTCTTCAATTCTTTCATCTGTTGATGTTTGTGAAGAAAAAGAGCTGAAACCTTTATTTATGATAATGTTCTTCATCTCTGTTGTAATATGTTAATATTAACAGCTCTCCAGGGAGTTTAATCCAGTCCTTTTATACAAAAAATTGGACAAACTCAAAATAATGTTGGTAGAAAGAGTACAATGGTAATAAATAATGTTAGAATAAGTATAGATGTAAATATTGTGTTGTAAATATATATATTAGACTATGTTTATCATAGAAATTAATAACTTTTATATGAATATATATACATTTTTTAAAAAAAATAAAAACCTTTATTAGCATAAATAAACAATACATTCAGTAAAAAAACGGAACTCTTAAAGTTGAACTTGCCAAAAAACTTCCTCATTGCGTTGTTAAATTTCTTTGATTTTCACGTCTGTTCAGATGTGCACAATGAGTTCTTTCTGAGTTACTATGCCGTGTCGTTTGCACTGTTTTCCGACGTTTCGGATCGCATTACAGCGTCCATCATATTCAGTTTGCTATATGCAGCAGGAATGACTGCGACACGGCGCACCGTCGATTCGTAAATCATATTTACATGATGTTTTCTACGTATAATGTCTTCGCAAATAACATCAACCCTGATGATGGACACTGTAATGAGATCCGAATCGTCGGAAAAGAGTGCGAACTACCTACGACATTATAACCCAAAAAGTGTTGTTGCGCGATTATTAGGTTTTTCCAGAATTTTAACTCTGTAATTCTTAAAACCCGCACGACTTTTATTCAAAGACACTTCATTGTCATCGAGAGTGTTTGATATTTTAAAAGAGCACATTAAGCTCTCAAGGACTCTACTCAAATAAATATTTATATTTACTCTTTTTGATTGATGTTCTTAATGATGTGTTGTTGCACTAGTTAGTACCAACTATATTCGTCCCAACTCAACAAAGGACTTAAGTTCCATGGATTTGGGACTTGCGTCCTTATAATGTAAAAATTTAAGAATTTAGAAATAAATGAAAAATAATTATAATAATAACAATACATTTATAGTTTTATTCCTTCTTCTCTTAGTGCCCTGTCAGGTATCCCCGACGTCGGCAATCACTCTGACAAAGGTCTCTCTGTCCTGTGCTGCCCGAAAAATCTGCTCCACAGTCCTGAAGCCAGTCCAGTCTAGTATATTTCGCAGCCAGGACATCTGTCTTCTTCCAGCCCCTCGGTGACCCTAAATCTTGCCCTTTAAAATTAAATTAAGCAAGTGGTTATTTTCTCCACGCATAATATTCTTAGGAAGTCTAGGCATTTACTGGGCTTATGACCTGCCATTGGCTGATTCAACTGGTCACTTTACACATTGTGTAACATTCCCTATAAGCCCTGTAAATGCCTAGACCTCCATATTTCCTTTCTAAAATGTTCTCCACCCCTATTGTAATTTGTTAATCTTAATGACTCCCTTAGGGGTGAAATCCTGTCTTTTGTCTTTGTAGATGTTTGTACATTTGTACAAACTCAAAATATTGTGATAAATTAATATGGTTGCATACTTTTTTTTTCTATTGCAATCTACTTTTGTATATTTAGTTAATCTTAAAATTGTAACTTTACAAAATAGAGACTAGCTTTTGTACTTGGAAAATGGCTTACACTGCTAAAGTTATTTATTCATTTGAAGTTACATAATTTCGAATAATCATGAGAGTTAAAAAAATATATTTACGAAATAAAGAGAAAACTACAGCAATACTCATGAAAATAGAATGAATATTTGAATTTGATAATCATTTAAAATTCGGTGACTTTATGACTAGAGGTGTAAGTAAGGTGGTAAAATTACCGCGGTATTTTACGGGAATTTTACCAGATTTTGGTAAAATACGTTATTTTACGGTAATTTTCGTTTAAAAACGAATATGATGAATTAATTTTTATTTTTCGAAGATATAACAAATACGAGTACCTTTGCCATATTACATGACAGTGAAAACCAGGTTTAGATCGTCAGTTGTCGAGATTTATTATAATTCCGGGACGTTCAAGGTCATTCGGTACGTACTTTTTAAACTTTTTTTGATAAAAAAGATTATGATGTTTTGAAACTTAACAGGATCGGTGGATACAGGGACTGAAAAAGTGGTGCTTAAAATCAAAATCGAGTCGAAAAATAAAAATTAGTCGGTGATATTCGTTTTTTACCGAAAATTACCGTAAAATACCGTAAATTACTGTATTTTACCGCGCCTTTTGGTAAAATTAAGAAATTTTACATCCATACTTATGACCCCCAAAACAAAGAGTGCGTTGAGCGTGGACCGCAAACACTTGAGTTTCTTAAAAAAAAAACAAAGTAGAAATTGTTCAAAAGGTTGAGAAACATTAAAAAATAAGTTGTCCTTTTTGTCTTCTTAGAAGTGAGGGGTATTTTCCCAGAAATTTTGTTTAAGTTCCGACTTGGGTGGACTTTGATTTGAATATCAAAGTAAATACATTTCATCAAAGAGCGTGGCTCTAGCGCAGGATGACAATCATGGCATCGATCGGCAAATCATTGACTATTAGTGATCGCGCCACTCGCCAGATAGCAGATGGACGCTCGAGTTTTGCTTGTTTTACTGGTTCGTGGATTTGGCGTTGCTAACGAATAAATTTCACAATTTTTATAACAAACTACCTCTGATGCAGCGAGGGATTTTGCACAGGATTAAGTCTTATTGTCATGATCTATCATACTTAATCATTATGCCATTTCTTTTGTCGTTAATTATTTTTTTTTACTTTGATTTTATTCATATACTGTTTACTTTTAATTACTGTTTTAATTAATGGCATGTAATTTAATGGTTGACATGAAATATTTATCGAAAAGGGTGCTTTTACACAAAAAATATTGAATAGTCCCTGGACTGGTACTCGGAAGCGTGAGATTGATCATCTTACCTTCATGTAACAAAAATGATCTAGATACGCTGCGATTGGTATGTGAATGCAGTGCCCTATGCACCATTAAGTGCGGAAAGGGAATGATGATGAATTTTATGTTTTTACCTAAAGAAAATTTTATAAATACGTTGTTTTTCATTCAATATTTTACATTACTTTTTATACTAAAGTCCAAGGAGGAATTGGGGCGCGGGCCGGGCGGTTAGAACAAAAACATTGAAGTCCCATAGTTATTTAATAGTCCATATTTTAAATGTTCATATCAAAAGCCTAAAAATCCAAAAACCACCAATAAATTGTATTTTCACTTGGAGAGATACATTTGAAACAGTTTTACAACTGAACAATTTACCAAATGTGACTTCCAGCATTTCAGCTTTAAGGTTCTCCCCAGGGGATTGAATCCGGTTCTTATCTACAAAAATTCGGACAAACTCAAAATATTACTGACCTGTCATCAACTCTGCTGTGCCACATCTATTGGCGGCCCTCGTGGTGTAATGACTAAGATACTTTAACAATGTTTTGAGCGTGTCCAAATGTTTGTAGACAAGCTGGATTTCCTACATAGGGAGTCATTCAGATCCAAATTTGTTGCAACAGAGGGAATTTTTTTCGATTTAATTTTTAAAGATTAAAGATACTTCATAAATACAAATTTTCATAGATAAATATCAATTTTACTTCATACCAATTTGTTTCGTTTTTGGGTGATACCGTGTCGGTTGGATTTGTTCCGAGACAATTTGTTTGGGGATAAACTGAAGATGGCTCCTGCAATGGTAGCCGAAACGTCGGAATAAACCCAACAGACACGGTATCACCCAAAAAAGAAAAAAAATGGTAACAGCGACCGTGAAAACCTTCGCACGCTGTCTTGATTTGCACCTACCGATGAAGATAACGTTTGTAATCTTGGCCCAGGATACAGAATTATGAAATAAAACTCATTTTGGTATAAACTTTAATTATCTTTATTCACCAAACATTATAAAATATTAAAACAGTTTTAGACTCAAATAAATATAATTTATAATTCGCAATATAATGTTAATAGCTACTCATAGAAGAAAGAGGAATGTAAAGAATGAAATCAGTCATTTTCTAAATTGCTTTATAGAAAAACTAAGCTAAATGTGTATACAGTGGAATGAAAAGAGTGAGGAGTAGAGGAGAGTATTATCATGAGAAGCAAAGAAAAATAGCAACCCTTATCTTAAAATACAAGTTGAAATACATATAGAGATGGTTAACAGCCAAAATATCATAACCAACAACTTTGGCAAAACGTTTTTTGATGGCTGCCAATGAGGAAAAGCAGCGGTTTTTATTATTTATAATCGACTATTATACGAAGCCAAAAATATGTATTTAAAATTTTTATATATCATATTATCAGCGCTATGATTTTTTAAAGTTTTGTATTTATGAAATTCGACGGCCTCGTGCGACTGGTCAGCGCGTTTGCTTACCATGCAAGAGGTCTCGGGTTCGATTCCCAACACGGTTGATATGAAATATTTATTTAAAAAATGTTTTCACACCAGGATATTTCATAGGCTCTGGACTAGTACCTGAAGCGTAAGACTGATCATCTTACCTCTAAGTGACGAAAAAAAATATTAAGATACGCTGCAATCGGTGTACCAATGCAGTGCCCTACACACCCTTAGGTACGGAAAGGGAACTATGATGATTTCTGGAATTACTTCGATTGTCGTCACAAGTTCTCTTCCGCTTCTTCTTGGTCAGATCCGCAGATAGGTCCGTTGACAATAAGTAAACCTAAATATTTCACAACTTTCTTATCATTGGTCGATTCATATGAACAAGTGATGTCGATCAAATTAGTTCTTTTTTTTAAATATATATTTTATTTTTTTTCCGACATTTTCAAGAAATTTTGCCGCTAAATTAAATGCTTTAATGGCAGGTAAAAAATATTTTTTTATTTTTTGTATCCAATTTTCCATAGGGCTGAAGTTCCTCATTTGTTAAAAGGGAATAATATTATAAAACCAATTATTTAATAACTTTTGATTATTATTTGAATAAAAGTTTTATTCTAAGAATACTGTATATTAATAATATTACATATTTTTTTAACAGAGATGAAGCTGTCGAGTAAAAGTAAGTCTAGGCATTTATAGACCTTATGATCTGTTATCGGCTTGGTAAAATTATCACTTTACACTATTCTACCTATGAGTAGTTGACATCCATTTTCACATATGGCATTTTTATACATATTTTCTATATATCAACAATATTTTAAGTTTGTCCAAATTTTTGTAGACAAGGACTGGATTCAACTCACTGGGGAGCTGTTCATATTAACATAAATAAAGGTTTCAGCTTTTTAACTTCACAAACATCAACAGATGAAAGAATTGAAGGAATATAGATCTTCAAATATAGGCAGAATGGTGAATGTTACACAGTGTGTAAAATGGTCACTTAAACCAGCCATTGACAGGTCATAAGCCCTGTAGATGCCTAGACTTCTATATTACCTTCTCTTAAATGTTTTTCATCTCTGTTGTAATATGTATTCTATATATGCTTGATTCGAATATTACATTTCGTATAAGTGTAGGTCTACTATAGAAAATAAATGTATGTGGCGCCATCTATTGTTGAAGTTTTTATACACTTAGAATCTTTATATTGGATTGGTTTTAAAGATAGACACAATGGCGACAAATTTTAACTCTTTTTTTTTAATCCTTGCCGTACTTATTCAGACCAAAATAAATTTATAATTTTTATTTAATCTCCTGTAAAAGTTACTGAATGTTAGTTAAGATAAATAGGCTGTTATGATCAATATTACAGACGTAAAAATATGAATAAAATTTTGCATAACTGAGATTCAAAAGAAAAAAAACTTACAGTAATAGTAAACCATGTAATGAATAAGGTAAATTGTGAAATAGAAAAGCTTTTACGGGTGTATAATTTTAAACTTATTTTTAAAAATGTAAATACAATCTGTACAAGACAGAAAAAAAAAAGATATCAGAAATACAATCATTTTTAGCACAAAAAATGCATGGTTCCTAAAAAATTACTGTAAATGTAATTTTCTTTAGTTACGCTTTATTTTGAGCGATAAGGAAAAAACATTTTGTGCAAAATTGAGAATCAAACATTTGAATAAAACATTTAAACATATATAATGGCAAAATACACAATTTAATACAGTCGAGATAGTAAAATTGTGTATTTTTTTAATCAATTTTCATTTATATGTTTCTTCTGTGACAGATCAATAATTTCACTTGTTATAAATTGAATAAATTAAAACTACATTTAGCTGCCGTAATATTTACATTTGTGAGTAGCAAGAACGGGTTTTAAAACAAAATATTCATTAAAAAGCTCTAAAATATTTTAGTAATGATTTTTGTAAAAAAATGTGCGTAGATATACAAGGTGTGAGAGTACGATTTTCTTTTTTTTTTATGTTGGTATACATGCCCCTGAAGTGTGCTAAAATTTTCAGCCGTATTCATTGTTTACTTTGTCTGTGGCAGCCGCTAAGGTTAAAAATTTGAGAATCGGACTCTCCAAACCCGCGAAATTGAAAAATTCCCGTTATTTTCTGAACGCAACTTGTATATTTCTATTAATTTTCGAGAAGCAATTGACTTTATTTGTCAAGAGAATATCATAAGTCAACATTAGAAATTTTATTGTTGGCTGATTTTATATCTTTTGATGACTAAGTAAATTATGTACAACATTTGTAAATTTTTGCCAAAGAACACTTCTATAAAAGATATTAGAATAATACTACCAAAAACAAGAGCTGAATATTACAATTTAAATTTATTTTAGTATCTTCTAACCAAAAAATAAAGAAGTTAGAATTTAAGTATGAAAATGTGAAGCATTAATCTGATCAATTCATAATATCGCAACGTGAGTGTAAAACCAACGAGCGAATTTCTCATTTTTAGTTTTAGTGCAAAACAATTGCATTTGTCGCAAGCTTGTAGGTATTTGCACTTGATGTGCGATAAGTAGTTTTTAACTGTTGAAAAAAAGCTTACTCTGATGAAAAATTAAGGGACAAAATTAATCTAAATGGTAGATTTATAAGTTGATTGCATTATGTATTTTTAATTCATACAATAATTAATTAAGCCCTGGGCCCCGATTACAATGGGAAGTTAACATTTAGCTTCAATTTTTTCGACAAAGTAAAATTAAGTTTTTTGTATGAAAAGCAGAATATGCTTACAATGTTTTCTTCTAAACATGTTCAATTATAGGTTACCGACAAATATACTTTAACACCCGTATGCAGAGACAAACCTTAAGGTGAGGAAAGTACATTCTATTGTTTTCACCTTCAGGTTATTCTCCGCATTTGAGATTAGAATGTACTTTCCTCACCTTAAGTTTTGTCTCTGCATACGGGTATAAATGTTCATGCAAATATACTCATTTTCGTACACAAATATTGATTTTTCTTTATAGACAGTCGAAGATAGCTGTTAACTTCCCTTTGTAGTCGGGGCCCAGTTGCATAAAAAAAGTTTAAAGTCAAATAATTGTGGCTTTTTTATAAAAATGGACAAAACGTCTTGTAAGAAAATAGTAAAATGAGACCATCTGTCCATTTTAACAAAAATGCAAAAATTTTAACAATAAAAAAAATTACATTTTGTGGTTCGGAATGAAGTTTAAATCATTCTCATTTTCAGAAAAATGTGCAAAACAGGTTGCTTTATCTCCCTTTTTTTATGCAACCTATTTTGAAAAATTTTGGCAAAAACAGAACATTTTTGTTACAACTGGTGCTTCTACTATGTTAAATTTTACAGAAATACAAACACACATGTTATCATATCATGTTATATTTGTCCTGAAAATGTGCTAGCCAACCGGTTGACATAATTTTTAAAAAGTGTCAAAATAAAGTTTTGTTACATCGAGCCATAATCGGCAGAACAACGTAAGTGACAAATAGTGAATTGTGCAGGAGAAGGTTTTTTTAAATTTTTGTTCCATATATATATTTTTAACAATTCGGTAAATGAGATTTATAATGGTTGGTTACTGCCAATACTGAAATGACAGCCTAATTGTTTAAATACCTTCCGCTTTTAAGATAGTGGTGGTAATTCTGTTTTGCTTATAACTCTGACAATGGTACAAGCTAGCGAAACCGCCTACATTGTCGTCGGTTATGTTGTTATGGCTCGATATTAAAAAAAAACATATATGTCTTAAAAATTACATTCTTACAACCATTGCAATATGAGTGCATCCAAATATAATAGATTTGAATCGGACTGAGTATAATTTATTAGTTTTATTAGCAAACAAAAAATAAATACATGTTTTAATAGCCTCTCAAATTAGTTGAACATTGACACTTTTTGGAGAATAACTTTTATAAAATATATATTTAATAATAATCTCTTTTCACGGTGGATTTCACCACAGAAATGTGTTTTAAAAATCTCATTTGACAATAGTATTAAATTGTAAAAATGATATGATTTTGACAATTGCACACAGAAAACTTTGCAAAGATGAAATATGGGCAGTTGCAATTACAGGTGCGTAGGTTTTCACGGTCACTAATATGAATATGTATCTTTTTTGGGGTATTCCATGCATGTTGGATTCGTTCCGACGTTCGACAACCATTGTTCACTGATTTTACATTATTTCTACCGACCGCTTTTATAGCTACACAAACCGTTTCACAAAACAGTTTAATTTGTGAAATGCTAACTGATAATGCAACTTTTTTTGAATAACCAAAACGCCCATCTCTAGTAAAGTGGTTAATTTATGGATTTTTTTTTTACATGCGACTACACTTATATGGCTACACCAATGATTAAACGTCAAATGACGTAAAATAACCAGTTTTATAATTGATAGTATAAAACTGTAAAAAAACGAATACGGTTAGGTCAATTCAACCTAATTAAGTATTTCGGATAGTGCTTAAGGTCTTAATGATGTTCTGAATGAAAATAATCATGTTTGATTTGATGTGTTCGTATTCATTTGACGTTTAATAATCAGTGTGGCCATATATGAAGCAAAGTGTAGTTGCATGTAAAAAATAAAAATTCCCAAATTTCCTTATTTTCTACGCCCGTGCGAAGATTCAGAATAGCAGATTAAAATTTCGAACAAAAATTAAGAACCATTACATTTTTAAAGATGATATTTATATACATAGTAGGAATGTGATATAACATTTATTTATACATAACTTGTTTTCGGAGCACATAATTTCTCGAAACTAAATTAAGTCCAAAACGGATTCACGCTCGAATTTTTCCTCAAAAGTAAGATAACGATATTATTAACATTACTTTATTTGGTGGTATTTTAGGCGTTTCCCTTTCCTTTACTAACGCCTAATGGTGGAATGGACACTTCAGTCAGAAAACTATTCAAAGCAAAATAATCAATCTCACACTTCAAACGTGAAACTGATAATCATTGTACAAATTTCAAATAAAAATATTTTTTACGAGATAAAGATTCATAGATTATTGCTCCCGTAGTATTTAAAATAAGGATGTAAAAATTCATCAAAAGTAGAAAAAGACTTATCAAATAGTAGAATAATTAAAAACTAATATAAATATAAAATATGGCTATCAACGATGAAGGTAAACTTATTCAAATGTACAATTATTACATGTAATATTTATTAATTCGTTGTTGTAATAAATCTTAAATGAATTTTTATTGAAAATTCATTATCAAATTCACTTTGGATATTTAGTACAGGTTTTAATTGACAAATAATAAAACTGTAAAAAATAACACAATTCGCTGCCCTAGTTCTTGTATGTTCAATAGACCATTCTGCAATTTTTACAAACGACATTTTATTTGTTTTTAAAGTCAAATAAGTAAAATCAATAAGTGGAGATTGGCACTCAAAAAATGCTGAAATTACTATTAAATAACGTGGATGCGTAATAAGATAATGAACATAGTGGCATTCGTAACTCAATTTTCTAAAAATGGTTTATTGAACATACAAGAACTATGGCAGCGAATTTATAATACAACATACATATTGTACCTTAAAGGATAAACCACAGGAGTCACATTAAAAGATACATGAAATGTTCAGGAAATGAGATTTTGTTATTGTGCGATTTCCAAAACATGATAACTCTTGAACCAAATGAGATAATTTAAATATATTAAAAACTTTCAATGTAAAAAATGATTGTTTTAATAAAAGTACATATAAAAATAGTGTATCTGATGTTGTTTGCATTTAAACAAATTGTACTTCAGATTTTTATTTTAACTTAAAAAGCATTTTTATGGTGAAAATGACCTTCGGTGTTTCACGTATAAAATAGCTTATTGCAATAATTTCTGAATTTTTAACTTCAAAGCGGCAAAAAATTTACTCCCGTGTTTTATCCTCTAAGCTACAGGTTATATTCATCTTATGAGAAATTGCAAAATTTTACTTGCATCTTTTATAGACGTGGAGTAATTTAAATCAAATGAGAATTAATAAAGCTAATATCAAAGTAAACAAAACTAAAATTAAAGTCGAATGAAAACACTAATTAGCTAATTGATTATGCTTTTATATTTAAAAAAATAAATGGAATGAGAATTCAATCTAGGAAAGAACAAAATGGGTTTTGGATGAGGAATAAAATATTGCTTATGTCGACAAGACAAAACTGATACTCTTCACAGAGATCATAAAACCAGAGTTCCCCGCTGGTAATATTCACATTCTTATAATATACCAAAGTAATTTAATTTTGGGGGCCATTTAAAAGGAGTTGTATATAACTTACTATTATAAAATGGGAATCAAGTTGGGGTAGAGTGGGATTCGAACCTTGAACCTCCAATCCGAGCCACGGAACTACGACTTAATTCTGCCACTAATATTAATAGCAGGTTTGTAAACAGAGATATATTCGGGTCATCATTTTGGAATAGATTATAAATAAGTAATATGTAATATGTGTTAAGAAGCTTCCGGACCAGTGATAATTTTTATTTAGACATATTTTAATTTAAAATATTGTATATTTTTCTGTCTAAATAAAGGATGTAAAAGAGCCTTTAAATATAAGTCACCACACATCTGACCCTAAGTCGTGGAGAAAAAATAAATAGCTTTTTGCATTACAACTTCTATTTAAATTATGAAGACTTTTTTACAAAATCATTAAAATATAAAGGAACCACAAGCGATGATTTATGACGTGTTTTTTTTTTTTAATAATGTACTACCTTTATTCAATCCAATGCATATAATTAATTCTTAGTTAATTATTTTTCAAAGTAATGTGTAATAAATTAGCCATTGTTTACGATAAAATCAAATGCATAGACAAGACAAATTTAAAGAGTCTGCAAATATCTGATAATGATTAATGGAAATATTGACATAAATATCTATAAAAATACATTTGTATCAATTTAAATAATTAATCATATGAATAATACAGGTGGTTTAAATATTTTTTAAGCTGCAAAAACCAAGAGTTCTGTGCGCTATCCAATGCAGAGAGTTCATAGAGCCAGTTTGCCAATGGTACGGTTGTATGAATATTACATTTGTATAAAAAAATGCAGGTAAACATCTGAAAATAGAATGTAACAAGTAATGTTTGGAAGCTCTCTGTTTAAGCTCGTATTACACGCGTCAGAAAATGGTACAAGATCTTATACAAGATTTGACCTGATGAATGTTGTGTCGTGTAATACACAAATTTATGAAGTATCTTTACTTAAGAGAGTACGGATACTGTCCGCGGTTGTACCCGTCACACTTTATACTGGAAATGCTTGGCTACAGCAGTCTGGAGAAAAAAAGAAATGCATAACTGCTTATGTATTTTTTTAATTGATTCGTCGTATTACGATCAAGTTGGATGTAATGGAGAGTATTTTTCTTTGCGTTTCTAATAACTACCTTAGACATAGCCGGCTTAAGCTGTTTAATCTTTCTGTAATGCCAGTAGGAAAAGCAACGTCTTTACTCAACCGTATCTCTTCGGATATTGACATCTTTAGAGAAAGGTTTTTAAAATAGAACTTATTTTTAATTTTGGTGATGCTGTTGGGAATACGAAAAGAGATTGGTTGCAACAGAGATGGGACATCGCATTAAGCATTTCGAAAATGCGTCTATCTCTGTTCTACTACATGTTACTGAAAGAAAGTTCAGAGAGGATAAAGTAAAAATAAAGGCTTCCTTTTACTCTAATTACTGGGCATTTTTATTTTACCAGTTTTTCACATTCTAATTGCATTGCTAATTTTTTTTGTGTTATTCATACGCCTTGAATATATTTTTTGTAATGTAAATAAACATATTGAAAAATTAATTGAATTTGGGTAAAATCTGTGTCAAATTCAGAAAAATTAAACCACTATTATAGCATCCTATTTCTCTACAAAAATTTGAACCAAGATTTGGCATCCACGCCTGTCATACTGTTTTAACTGTCAACTTTAACTGTCAACTTTAAGTGTCAATGTACATTTTTTGTTGCTTGTGTCATTTTATTTATTCATGTTTATTACGATCCATGTTATTTTAGATACGTCACATTGATTATTGATAGCATAATAATATATTGTAAGTAGACGCGTCATCACAAGATAGCTTGCTGTGTCAACTTTGAAACTGCCCGTTGTCTGCCATGGCACAGAAAACATCCACGTACTGAGCATGCTAATGCGCAATTTTCAATCATAGAAATCCAGTAAATAAAATGGTCCAAGATTTGCCACAAGAATTATAGATCTTGTACCATTTTCTGACCCATGTATACGAGCTTTAAAATACATTTTTTATTAAAGAAAGCTTCCAGAGGAATGTAATTGTGTTTCAGAGATAACTGTACCATACATACTATCAAACTTTACCCAAGGGGCACTATCCCGCTTTATGTACTCCACTTACGTATGGATAATAGAAAAATAATAATCTACAAACTATGTTTATTCCGCAGTGATCTGAATGGGTATATTGCTCTCGGCGAGATGAATCGGCATCGCTTCAATCTGTTCTTCGATGACTTCTTGATTTTCGATTTCCACTTCTTCGTCAGCGTGATGGACTCCGTTCTCCGCAATGATGTTCCCGGGCTGGGCGGTGACCAGAAACGCTTCTTCCTGGGATGGTTCTCCGTCAATTACCTGTTTGTTTCCGGTTATCTCCTCCTGCAGCTTCTTGCCAAAGTCTTCATCCGTTTCGGAGATTCTGTTTACGAGTTTGTCGCGGTCCTCGTTCGTCCAATTCGTGAACCAGTCATTGAACAATTTAACCTGAAATTAATTTTAATTTAAAAAAAATAAATTTTTTTTAGTCGCTCTCAAGGTCAAGGGAATATTATTTAATAATATTTTTAATTTGTCCAAATGTTTGTAGACAAAGATTGGATTTCATCCCCTTATTAAGATTGACATATTACAACTATTTGGTTCAGCAGGATGAATCTCACCCACGTGATAAAGGTTTCAGCTCTTTTACTTCACAAAAGTCAACAGATGGAAGAGTTAAGGAAATGTGGATGTTCAAACATGGGCAGAATGGTGAATGTTAGACAGTGTGTAAAGTGGCCACTTAAACCAGCCAAGGACAGGTCATAAGCCCTGTAAATGCCTAGACTTCCATATTCCCTTCTCAAAAATGTTTTCCCTCTCTGTTGAAATAAATTTTAAAGAAATATGGAAGCTATGCATTTAAAGGGCTTACGACCTTTCATCAGCTGGTTTAAATGGCAGCTTTACATACTGTGCAACATTCACCATTTTGCCAATGTTTGAGGTGTGTTCAGAAAATAATGGGAATTTTTTAATTTCGCAAGTTTGGAGAGACTAATTGTCAATTTTTTCAGACAATCAAGACAAAGTAAACAATGAATACAGATGAAAATTTAAGCATACTTCAGGGACATGTATACCAACATAATAATAAAAAAAATAGACAATCGGACTCTCCAAACCTACAGGTTTCAGCTGTTTAATCGCTTAAGGACGACACCCACCCGAGTATACTCGGTCGGCTATTATATGCGAAAATTCTAACAACCGAGATAGAACCAACCAAACTTAGATGCGGTAAGGACCAATCTCGAATATACTCCGGTAAAAATAAATAATGCCACAAGGTTTTTTAGTTCTTTGCTTTTATATATATTTATCTGAGTCTATTTTTATATTTTGTATATTAAGTTCTATTTATATCTCACCCGACATTGGAAGAGATTCATGGGTTTATCCTGACAGTTGACAGAATTCATGGAGTTGACAATGCCATTGACGTAGGCACCGTTGGCGGCGATTTTCTCTGCGAGGATGGGCAGGAAGTCCTGACGCTGCAGTTCACTCCACTCCTCGAACCACTGGACCATGTACCGCAACTGGGCATCGTTTGACAAATTTGGAGCTGCCATCGTTTGTAACTGAATAATATTATTGGAGCCCGGAACAACTGGAAGGCAAATATGAGACCTTGAGAAATGTCTGACGAATGAAAGAAAAAACTTGGAACAGATTTTAAAATGTATTTATTTTTATTTATTTATACCATATCATATACATAAAATTATACATTTAAACAAAGTTGCTTCGATTGTCTAACAAGGGTTATTTAAGTTACTACAAAGGTTTTCTGTATGAAAAGCAGAATATGCCTACAATTTTTTCTCCTAAACTTGTTAAATTATAGGTTACCGACGAAGATACTTTGAATGTTCATGCAAATATACTCATTTTCGTACACAATTATCGGTTTTTCTTTATAGACAGCCAAAGATAACTCTGTTAACTTCCCATGTAATCAGGGCCCTGGACAGTAAAAACATAAAAATAGTAATAAATACACAATAAGTTTTTCTGGGTCATTATGCCATGTGTCATTGGTACTATTTACTGACATTTTGGATCGCATTAGAGCTGATGGTTGGGTCATCAGGGTTGATGTCATTTGTGTAGATAGATGTGTGACATTAAGTATCTATGGCATTTCAGTCTACAATTTTACATGATTTCTTTATAACTTGCTCAGATTAACCTTAATGTACCTTACCGTAATTTGCGTACCAATGCTGTCTTTGCTGTGGGAAATTATAAAACCAACATAGGATTCATTTCCCCTCGGCCGAGGAACCTCAGAACAGTGAATAAAATCTCATTAAACGGTACTGTCGATGTGTTCTTACAGCAAAGGCAAGCATTCAAGAAGCAAGCGGTGTTGTCACTCCTGACTCGCGATAACACACTTGCCATGTCCGCCTAGATTATGCCATAATTATACCTTTGTAAATTTAAATAGATTTTAAGATTGTTTAGATTAAGTGTTATTATATCATATATATACTCATTAATGACAACCTGTTAGGGCTTCCATTAGCCTATTGATTGGCCTAAAAATAAAAACTTGGTACCAGAATGATTTCCATCGTTTATACAGGATGTTCATTAAACCCTGTCACATCCGAAACCACGATAATCAGTATGAACAAGAAGACATATTGACTAAAATTTAAAAAAATACAATATCAATAAAAGCCAATGGTCGCTTACTTCTGCAGGGGAGAAACGAGGGGGGGAGGGGGGAGCC
This sequence comes from Micrasema longulum, assembly GCF_059751315.1. NCBI lineage: Eukaryota > Metazoa > Arthropoda > Insecta > Trichoptera > Brachycentridae > Micrasema > Micrasema longulum. Next base: position 400,329 of record NW_028277513.1, read on the forward strand.
TGATACCCTGACAACCGAGCTCCCCTCACTTCTCCCCTGCAGAAGTAAGCAACCATTTGTTTTTTTAAAAATTTTATTTAAAAAAAATTATTTGATTTAAATATTTTTTTAAATATGCTAATATGTCTTTTTGTCCATACTGATCATCGTGGTTTTGGATGTGACAGGGTTTAAAGAACACCCTGTATTATTGGAATGTTTGTAGATTTCGATTGCCTCTTTTACCAATCTAGTTTGGTGACTTTTTATTATCTCTAAGATTATCCACTCGCAGGAAAACTTATGCCCCGTTTCTATGTGGTCTTTGGCTAAAGTCGATTTTTCGGGATAGCCGAGCCTGCATGCACTCAAGTAATAATGAGAAAGTTCAGTGCGTTTTTTATATATTTTTATTTGTTCATTAATTCATTCTATTCAACTAGGCCAATATTTTTTATTTTATTATGTATTGTATTATCGGCGTTATGATTTTTTTTAAGTTTTGTATTTCTGAAATTACTCCGCGTGTTACGTCTCGAGTTCTCTTCCGCTTCTTCTCAGTCAGTTCTGCCGATTGGTCCGTTGACGGTAAACAAAGCAGAAATCTTCCACAATTTTTATCATTTGCTGATTTGTATGAACTAGTGACATCGTTAAAAGTATTTCGTTTTTATTAAAATATTTTTTTCTCTGGAGGATCTTCGTGAACACCATATGCTCCAACTCGGGAGCGGACATGGAATGAATGAATGAACTGTTCTACGTTTCTCTAATGAAGACAGATTAAGAGATTGATCTATATCAGCGTAGGAATAATTACCCTTTGTAATCCGAGCAACCGTGCCAATTTTCTTAGAAAACGGTGTTGGACAGACGCGATATGGTCAATATGAGTCCTATAAATGGAAACCAAATCGGAGAAACATATCGAGCCATAATCGGAAGAACGACGTAAGCGTCATTTTTGGAAAATTGCAATTTTTTAAGGAAAAGTGTTCTTTATTGCCCCCTGCACAAGTGTTAAAAACATCATAGCTCTATAAAATTTACCTGCCACATTTAAGGATATTTATTTATATTTATTTTATTTATCAAAAGAAAACAACAGCCATAATAAAAAAAAAAATACAATATTTACAAATAAATTAAAATTGTAGGCCAATTAGTTTTCTGTGTATTACTCCGCATCATTCCACTCTTAAAAAAAAGTATGCTGACATATTATTTAAAGCTAAGCAAAACAACGTAACTGACGACAAAGTAGGCGGTTACGCTAGCTCGCACCACTGTCAGAGTTATAGGCAAAACAGCGTTACCGCCACTATCTTAAAAGTGGAAGGTATTTAAACAATTTGGTTGTCATTTCAGTATTGGCAGTAACCAATCATTATAAATCCCATTTACCGAATTATTAAAAAACATATATATGGAACAAAAATTAAAAAAAACCTTCTCTTGCACAATTCACTATTTGTCGCTTACGTTTTTTTGCCATTATGGCTCGATATTCTAGATGGGGTCGAACTAGTGAGCAGTAGAGATTTTTGACGGTATCAATATTTTTGAAGTCAGTTGACATTCTATTGATAAAAACAAGTAGTTTAAAAGATTTGTTTTTAATATTATCAAAATAGGCGAGTTTATCTTTATTAATTCCTCAATATTAGCAGAGTACCCTTTAAAGTCAAAATCATCAATCCAGTGCAACGTTTTTCGATCATTTGTTACATAAAGGAAAGGTGATCGGTGCAATGCTACAGGCGCCAGTCCAGGAAAAATTAAATATTGCAATTCAAACATTTAATAATTAAATTTAATTAGTTTAATATACTACAATATTTCAATTTCACTCCCAGGAATCGATCCTAGGGCCTCAAAAATGGCAGGCGACGCCCTAACCACTACACAACAAGGCGAACTTATCTCAACTCGATTTCCTTATTCAGGAATTTTACCTGAGAGCAGCCATCGAGCTTAAAACACTTGTCCAGGGTTCACACACAAAACTGAATTCTTTATCTGCCTGGACACAGACAAAATCAATACAAATATGAATAATTATTCTGGCAATCAAAGTTAGACACAAAATTATATATTTAAGTCAATTTATAGACTTAAATATTGATAAAAATAGCTTTAAGCTAGTTTATTTTTTATCGTTTTAATATAATTCCCATTTCAGACGCGTTATATACGATACGATTAGTTAAATATTAGAGGTGTTCACATGGATAAATAAATTACAATAAATGAAAGCATGCTCTCAATAATTGACAGCAGAAGAAATAAAAATGAAAGTAATTATTAGTTACCAAAACAATTGTATGATAGAACTTTAAGAAGTAATAAGATAGACGTTTGTTTGAAGTAAGGTATTTGTTGACATCTCGTATCAATTTATCACAATATACAAAGATTATTATCAAATATTGGAAATGTGTCAATTTCTAGTACCAAGAATGTTTTCACATACCGTTACGGAGAAATTTCACTTTGACAAATGCACTTTCTACGCGATACAAAAGCAATTAATAAAATTTGCAGACTTGCAGTAATGGCGTTGATGGCAACAAACTATAAATATGTTAATGTAAGAAACAGATTAAACAATGTCAACAAAAACTCGTGACAGCCAAAACGCCGACTATCTTGACAGAAAGTTGTAAATTTTGTAAACTAAGCCCTTAAAGTTGGTAGCAGTGGGTACGACCTCAAGGTCAATTTATGTCAAACGCGGCAACTTGAAGATAATTTGGTTAAGAAAGTAAGCCTTCCAAAACCTACAATCTTATTCAAACACGCTGATGAATAAATTGTATTTATTATGTCAAATACTATTTCATTTTTATGAAGTGTTGTACATATAATTGTATCTTTCATTCAACTTTTATTATTTATGTCCTACAGTAGAGACATCTGCTAATCTTTGTTTGTAAATCTCTTATAATATTGTTTGTTAATATATTCGCGAGATGCCGCTCCAACAGTAAATTATCAATTTTATTTATGTGATAAAATCATTATTAAATTTTGGTGTAATTAACAACATATTTCACTATATAATTCGATTTTTCGAATTATATAGTGAAATATGTTGGGACAACAAATGCCTTCAAGTTTTTATTACATAAATGGTGTTAACAACCAAAAATCGTCATTTTCATGTTTTTATAAAAAAACTTTTGTCTATTTTTTTTATCTAATCACTATATTACAAATAATTTTACCAAAAAATTCAGTTAAAAATATTAATTCTGGACCAAGTTATCAGCTCAATGGTTAACCCTTTTCTTACAAATAATGCCTAACTGTAGCTATCTTCAGTAGGTACTTCTTAGCGGTTTATCTAAATTCAATAAAACATGTGTTTGTCCAGTGCCTAATCGAAGCTTAATCAGAGGAAAAATTATTTGATATTTTATTTATGTTATTTATAACCTTTCCAATTCATGTATCTCAAATTCTTTCTTGTACGAATTGCTTATTGATCCATTCTGTTTATATTTTGTTGTATTTAAACTGTTCCTTGTTATGATATGTAATATTTGTTCCATTGAAATAAAATGTTTTAATTTATTTTTTACAATAAATTTTGTTTTAACTTTTCTAGTCATTAGTTTTACCATCTTATATGTATTTTACTGTAAGTTTCTAGTATCAGGTTTTTGGTGGGTTTTTCTAATAGTGCCTTTTGAAAGACATGTTGGAATTATGTTAATTTAGTTATATGTCTTTTATTACAATGATCATTTTATTTTTTCCTGTACACAATATTTTTGTTGTCTGTTTGTGTTCATATTGTTATTCCTTTCTGTTTGTATTGTTATTATAATTTGTAAATACGTGCAACTTGTTTTTGGCTGATGTTGTCATATTTTGGTAGAAGAGCTAGGAAAAAAATCGAAGCTTTTTTTCAAATTGAACAAAATGGCGGGCTCTGAATAGATACTTATGCATTTTGAGGAAAATGGCGCTCGTTAATTGTTTAAAAATTATTTTTTAATTATTTATTGAATTATATTTCATTATTATATATTTACATGATATTTGAGTCAATCTAAACTGCCTAACTAGGAATAGTTTTTTCGTTCATTATCTTAAGGTGATTCCAAATGAAAATATGAAACGAATTATTCATAGATGGCGCTATTATAATTTTTTTTTGCAAAATACCATTTTTACGTTTAATTTCAATGGAAATTTTACAAAACTTGGTTTGCGGAAACTTTACACTATATTGATTGCAACAAATACCATAACAATGTAATTTATGTAATTTTTTGAAAATGGTGTACAAAACAAAAAATAACTTATCTTGTTTTTGTTTTGTACTCACCCTGACCAATACCAAGTAAAAATAAGACCCTCACCTTCCTCATCCTGGCAACCCCACCTCCCTTCCATGAATCTGAGATGAGGTAGGAAATATATTTTTGGACCGACGCCGACGCGACGTAGTATTGTTGCCTTTGAGCCAAAAATGTATTAACCCCACTCTGTAGAATCAGATCCCTGTTCGAGTGTCTAGTATTGTGATTACGGTAAATTAATGGGTGTTTTCCCCTATTGAGATGTGTGACCGCTACTTACTGATCTCAATATATAGTGTTGACGAATATCAGAACTTCTCTATTTTTTAAATATTTTTTTATTACCCTTATCACTGATTTTTGTGACATAGCTGCTGAAGTCATCCCAGTAGCTCAATCACAAATAACTATCGATGTGCTAATAAGCGACATGAAAATTATTTCTCACCATGGTTGTTTATCGTATTCGCGATCACAATGGAACATCCGTGAACACCTAATATTAAATGTCAAAATATTTACGTTTCGCGACGTATAATCCTGCTGCGCAATCACATTCTTGAATTTTATCGGTGTAAATATGGAAAATATTCAAAAATTGCTATTTTTATTTATTTATTTATTATTTATTATGCCATTTAATGCATTTAGCCAGCGGTTGGCAAGCCAAATGTCAAGAAAAGCAATCGCCATAATAATTGTAATTTAATTTTCCCTTTTATTGTATTAGATACTTCTTACTATTTTTCAAATGCAATATATTGTATTATTTTTTATAGTAAACGCTGATTTTTCGCCAGTGAACTGTATTTATTTACGAGGAAAACAAAAAAAACAAATGGACACGAGCGTTGACTTAGAGATTACACACGCGTTGACTTACGACTGCGATAACTTAAGCATGTTCATTTTTTCTTTTTTTTTCTTTAAAGGATTAACCCGCTAAGCCTACATTTAAAGGCTTGTCAGCAGGTGGGAAAGAGGGGATATGGAAAGAGGCTATGAAAAATACACCACAACACCCTGACCAATTGAGAAAAAATCTTTCTTGAATTTTTTTGCAACTGGCGGGAATCGGACCCGCGACGGCAGTTTAACAGTTAGCCGTCTGACCAACTGCGCCACGGTGTCTGTCCATATTATCATTGATCATTGTGATCGCTCAAATGCTTAGCATGTTTTTAAGCACGTCGATAGTTATTTTTGATTGAGCTACTGGGCTGCTATTTCGAACACTTTTATCTCGCGTATTTTGTATGCGAGATAAAAGCTTTTTCTATGGCCGCGAGAGCGTTTGAAATAGCAGCCCTGCGGTAGTATTCTGAATGCAAAACAGCGCGTAGAAAACGCATTTTTAACCCTCCCTCCCCTAGTACACATTGCGTCTAATAACCATAATATCTTTATAAATATAATAAACATTGAGTTTAGATTTTCAGTATTCCTCCATTACACATTTACGTATCCACTAAAATAATTTGTTATTAAATTATAAGTACTTATTAGGCACAAAAAAGCATTCGGAAATCGGGGATAAATTACAAATATAATCAAAAGTATATTCACAGTTTACCAATAACACATGGTGTTACATGTCCAGTCACGTAGTCCAGTACCAGCTACTTATTAACTGTTAGATTTGAAATATTATCATCTTTGAATTAAATTATGGTTAATTAAAGTCATTCCCTATTAATATTCCATTTTTCCCTGTTTAAATCTCTTATATTTTTAATGTGTAGTGACTACACAGCACCGTAACGCGCGGGTGTTTTTAGGACAGTAATGAAAAGGTTAACGCGGATGTACGTACTAAATACATGCTAACAGAGCGATCGCTTCGCGCGCAATTCCGTTCAGAATACCAGCCCTGAACATTTCATTCAATGTGACTTCCGTGGATAGTATATAGGTACTAGGTACTAACTTAAGTACACAAGCACCTGGGCAGGTACCTACGCGATGTATCACTATCATCATTACGAGATAAACATAATTTTAAAAAAAATTAATCCAACTAATCTATCTATCTATATATATAAAAATAAATCGCCGTGTTGTGTCTCGCAAAAACTCGAAAATGGCTGAACAGATTTACGTGCGGTTTTTCGCAAAATTTTCTAATCCACATACTGAAGGTTTACAAGTAATAACAATTTATTATATAAATAAAACACGAGTGATACTTTAATCCACAAATTTGGAATATCCTGTGACCGGTTTCATCGCTTTCGCGACATCTTCGAGACTGGTATCTTTATTAAAGAGTTAAATGTATTTATAGAAAACAGAGGTAAGGATAGATAATTCAAAGTTATATGTAAGTAAATTAAATAAAGTTATTTTTATCTTAAGGATCATTATCAAAAAAAATTCTTTGGGTAAACTAATGAGTTGATATAATGCTATTTTAATGAGTTTTAAAGATTAAAGTATCACTCGTGTTTTATTTATATAATAAATTACAATGAACTTCCATCAAGAATTTTCACTTACAAACTTAAATGTTTTAATAGCGTCTATACAGTTAGATATTAATAAGTGCAAGAATATCAAACCAGCCAAAATCCTTCTGAATTCTAAACTTAAGATATGAAAGCACCCTTGACGATTATAATAGTTAATTATGAGAGTATTTGATCCAATTCTAAATATTATATGTTGTATACCATTATTGGTTAATTTTCTTATTTTTTTTTTTAATAGGCATAATATTGTCAATTACTTTCATCACAAAACGATATTCTCTTTCATTTACTTCGCATATGGTTGTTTCATTATTCTAATTTTCTTTTTGATAATCCATACTTATTTTTTCTTTGTTGTAATTCTGTTCTTTGACACAAATTTTCGAAAAAATCCAATAAAATTCTATATACCGGTTTCAAACAGTCTATTCCTCAGGACACCAATTACACTTACATGCTAATACCACTATACATAACATTAGTTGATAGTTGCAGAACATTTTGGCAGTCCGAGAAATAATATAATATCATATATATGGCATCCCACAAGGTACTATTCTAGGTCCTATACTCTTTATAATCTATGTCAATATAATGTTCAATTTACCACTTAAGGGTGAAATCATTTCTTACGCCGATGATACTGTGATGATTTTTAATGAAAAAACTTGGAATGAGGTTAATAAAGTGGCAAATATTGACTTAAAAGTTTTTAAAGAGTGGTTAGATCAAAGTTACTTGACAATGAACTCAGAAAAAACCCATTACCTAACTTTCACATTAAACAATAGAAATAGACATAACCTTATAGACCTAAAATCTCACGACAAAAACTGTGAAAACCATACAAACTGTTCTTCTCAATGTGTTACCCTGACCGAAAAATCTAAGATAAAATATCTGGGAATAATAATCGACCAAAATATTAAATGGAAAATATAGAAAAAATATAGATTCAATGTGCAAAAGACTAAGAAAATTATTCCACATATTTTTAAAGCTTAGGGGTATTTTATCGACGAACCAATTGAAGACAGTTTATTATGCTCTCGTACAGTCAATCATTCAATATGAAATAGTTGGATGGGGAGGGGCTTATAACGCTCATCTTAGACCCTTAAAAGTTCTACAGAAAAAAATCATTAAAATAATACTTTATAAACCATCCTTGTTCCCAACTACCGAACTATTAAAAAAAAAATGTTTTAAGAGTGGAGGATATCTACGGAAAGTGTTGTATGCTCCAGGTCCATAAGGAGAGCCTCCCATCGGACCGTATTACGGGAAGGTTAAGAACAGGATGCCTTGCTCTACAGACTCTACAGAGAACTAAAACTACCCCAGCCAAAAACATTATACTTACATAGGACGGAAGCTTTTCAATAATTTACCACAAAATCTAGGTCAAAAAATAAATTACGGAAAATTTAAGGATAAATTAAAGAAAAGCTTCTTGACATAATTAACATTAACTGTATTCTGAAACTGGAGATGTATGTTTAATATGTGCCTGTGTTTATACATTTTATGTTTTTATTTAATATTTTTAAGTGTTATATTTTCTCAATTTTTTAAAAATGCTTTAATTTTTTATTTATTCTATTATTATTTTGTTTTGCATTTTTAGTTTCTTTTTTATGTTATTTTGTAAACTTGCCAAACACAAGAGCCAGACTCTTTTTTGGCAAGTTCAACCTTACGTGTCCCATTTTTATATTGAATGTATTGTTAAATGTTTATTTATGCCAATAAAGGTTTTTATTTAAAAATAAAAAAAATAAAAATATACATTATATATATATATATATATATATATATATATATACATATGTATCATAAACCTTTTAAACATGCAGAGACATATGAAAAACTCTACAAAACATTTGTTCGTCCCCGGGTAGAATACTGTACTCCTATTTGGTCACCTTACTATAATGTAAGTATTAATAGACTAGAAAGGGTCCAACAAAAATATTTTAAGCAGGTCGACTACCGGTTGAACATTAACTTTTCTAATCATGCTGAAAGTATGCAGTACCATGGAATAAACTCCCTTAAAAATCGAAGAATATTGTTGGACCAGTTATTTTTATTCAAATTAATAAATAATAAAATTGATTCTCCAAACCTACTTGAAAGACTTTCATTCCGTGTGCCATCTAGACCGACAAGACTAAATCTTCTGTTTTACACTGAAAACGCGTCAACAAACTATTTTAAGCAACCTACAATACCTAGAATATGCGGCCAATATAACAATTTATTTACCGAGGCTGATATTTTTTGTGACTATGTATGTAAATTTAGGTCAAAAATTATGGAAATTTTGAGAGAAGCAGACATTTAACTTTATTATTATTGTATACATATTTTTTCATTTCTTTTCTTTTACATTTATTAAATTTAACATAATTTAAATTATTGTATTAAGTGTAAACAATTTTTTGGTGTGTGCATGAGTTTCTTACACTAATATACAAAGAAATTGGCAATATATGTGTACATACTGTTTGTTTACCTAATAAAATAAATAAATATACAAATATTAACTAAAATTCATTTAAATGTTTGCCCACAACGTTAATGCTTATATAAATCATTGGGGTATATAACTAGAGTAAACATAACCGTTCGAAATATGTTCCCTTAACCTGCGGCCAATTGGTCTATGTTTGATAGAACAGGCTTTAGTCTGTTGCGAGTTGCGAGCGTTCGCCGGCTATGTACGCTATGATACTGCACAAATCGATCTAAAAAAAGCGATGGTATAACCTTTCACCGGCAAGTAATGTTCTTATCTTAATCAATACTTCTTTAAAATAGCTATTTTATTGCCAAAAAACGTCTTATTAATGTGTTATAATTCGTGAGTTATCTCCTGTCTCCGTCCTGCTCAGTTAATCGGGCGTAAAGCGAAACGAGAAACAAAGGTGACGCGTATGCGGAAGGGAGCGACATACTGAATAGAACTTACAGTAGACCGATGTAAACAGTCCGTGCTTTTTACTGTACTACTTGTTTTACTTGTCAAAGTCAACGTGACAAAACTTGCTATCTCCGCTGGTCAATCCCTGTCCTTTCGGGGCGACTCTTTAGCTCGGATTTGTATGAAGTGTTATCGCTATACATTATATCTCAATGATATAAATAATATTTAATATCATGAGATAGTGGACACCTGCATAAATTGGCTGATAACTAAAAAAGCTCAACGCGTCTTTCGGAATTATCAATTAAACTTTTGAACTTTTTCGGCTTGCACTTTTATTTTACTAGCCTTTCTTCCAGTTTTAGCTTAACGGGGTCAAATTACTGAGAAAGTACAAAATTCCGGAATCAAAAAGTGAAAGCTAATGCTGGAAGAAATCATATAAAAAATGGACCTTCTGCTTTATTTGTGTAAAACAAACAGCAACATCAGATAAGCCTCCAATTTTTGCATAATAAAAATATAATATTGTGGATGAATTATATCATTGATATAAAAAATAGGTTTCTCAACGGGAAATCTCGCGTCGAGAATACATTTAACAAATAACAGTTTTTTTGAAATTCACAAATAATTTATTTTTTTCAGAAATTTCTCCGTGCCGGGTCGTTCACACTGTCCGTCCAGAGTCCATTATCGGGGTTTATGTAATTTGTACACCTGTGCACTGAAATATCGGCGTAAGTATAGCCTGTGAGCTCGCCAATACATGACAGATGACAGTAAACATAACCATAGAAAAACATAGCAGTTGAGCTCTCAGAAGTAAAGCAACGTGAATGCAGCAATGCTTGAACTACATGTCAATAATATTCTAATAATAAATAATATTATTTGGCCACACGGAACTTTAAAGCACACCTTGGTTTAATTACTAATAGTTTTTTATCGGTTAGGTAGGTGTATTTAAAAAAAAATGTTGCGTACCTGAAAAAAGCACAAATAATTATGTTTTTGTAAATGATGTCAGTAGCGACACTCAGAGAGTGGCTTTGTGACGTTTTGACACTTTTTATAAGAAATTCATGGCGTAGCCGAAATACTGTTATAAAAACGAGGATGTTTTGTTGATTGACGTTAGCAGGCGCTACCCAGGGGCGACTTTGTGACGTGAGAAATTATTTAAAAAAGGAGATTCATGGCGTAGCCAAAATATTGTAATTAAAACGAGGATGTTTTTGTTGATTGACGTTAGCAGGCGCTACCCAGGGGCGACTTCATGACGTGATGAAATTATTAATTTAAATATTTTTTTTCATTTTACATAGCGTAGCCGAGATAAGAAATTGCGTGGTGTTTCGAAATTTAACCGTGTAGTAGCCGCTTAGTTACAATATTATTTTTGTATTTGTATAACTCCTGTTTTATAATGTTTATGTATTTATCGCTATAAGAATTAAACTAAAGATAGTTTTTACTTTTAATCGCTATCCGTTTTTTAAATTATGTTTGTAACACTCAATATTTATTTTTCAAGTATTCAATGTTATTTTTGCATTTTAATTAATATTGTTAATATAAAGCGTATTTTTATTTTTCGAATTTACTAGACTGTTTTTATTACAAAAAATAAAAATGCATATTTCTCTATGTATTTTTCTGTTATAAACAATCTATTAAAATAATACACATCAAATTTCCATTGTCTGTTGATTTCATTTGCAATCTTCTTTTTTTTTCGATGGTTAAAACTCTAGGAAATTCAAAGACAATAAAATTTTTACTGTCATATATTGGCGAGCTCACACGCTATACATAGCCCAAATATCTCATTGCGCCTGGGTTGGCATCTGAAGCGTAGGACTGATCACCTTACGTTCCTATAAAAGAAATATAAATGTTCCTTATTAAAGCGATAGTAATAAAACAAAAAACACCATATTCGACTATTGTTTTGCCGTATTTCAAATATCGTTCCTGTACTCTCTTTTTTGTTATGTATTGTGGGCTCCACACAACAGATGCAAACTCCGAGTTACTGCGTACCAAAGTGTGGTAAAAAGTTTTCAATTTGCTTGGTTTTTTAAAGGGTTTGAAAATTCTTAAAATGAAGCCCAGTATTTGCTAAGCTTTTTCAACAATATAATTTATGTGAGACCCAAACAGCAATCTACTATCAAGAATAACTCCTTAATCTCTAATATCGCTACACCGTGATATGGAATTATCTTTGATCGTATAATTGTGCGTAAATTTGTTTTTACTTTTAGCAAATGTCATTGAATAACATTTTGAGGTATTTAATGTACAATTGATTTTTATTACAGTAATCAATTAGACGATCAATATCTTCTTGAATATTTACACAGTGCGATATATCGTTGACATTGGCAAAGATTTTTGCATCATCAGCAAAAATGAATAATTGATAAAATTTAAAGCAATGATTTATATCATCAATATAAAGAGAAAATAAAATGGGACCTAAATGGGAACCCTGCGGAACACCAGAGCTGCAGTATTTGAAACTAGATAAGACCCCGTTTATAGCTACTGCCTGGGATATATTCGTTACGTAAGAGTTCAACCATCTTAAAAGATCGCCATGAATTCCATAATATTCTAGCTTATTAAGCAAGATGTTATGGTTAATTTTATCGAATGCCTTATGAAAATCGGTGTAGGAATATGGCGTCAACTTGAGATTTTTTGCAAATAGAATCAGTAATAAAATTAGTGAATTCTAGAAGATTAGATTCAACTGACCTACCTTTGTAAAAAACATGTTGCTGTGTTATAATAATGGGAGCGATAGCAGGTGTGAGTTGATCAACTACTGTTATTTACATAATTTTACTAAACGTTGATATTTTTTAAATAGGTCTATAATTTTCTACATCATACTTGCTTTTACATTTTTGAATAGAATACATACACTGGGGAAAATGCCTTCTGTAAAAGATTGGTAAGATATTGGAGCAGAGAGTTCATCGACACAGTTTATAATAAAAGAGGATGGAATACTATCAAGACCATCGTTATTAGATGAGCAGAGGCTTTTAATTATTTTTTAATATTAGATCAATAATGATTTCAATATGATGAAGATCAATAATCTCAATAATAATGTCAGGAAAAATATTCAGATTTGGCTTGAGGACGATATTGAAGTGTAGCATATAAACAAAATTAAACAGGTTGTACCTAGTTAGGCAGACTAGACATAATCCAGAGGAATCTATCTCCTTCACAAATTTTATTACTGATTTTTTTTGCAAAAAATCTCAAGTTGACGCCATATTCCTACACCGATTTTCAAAAGGCATTCGATAAAATTAACCATAACATCTTGCTTAATAAGCTAGAATATTATAGAATTCATGGCGATCTTTAAAGATGGTTGAACTCTTACGTAACAAATATATCCCAGGCAGTAGCTATAAAAGGGGTCTTATCTAGTTTCAAATACTGCAGCTCTGGTGTTCCGCAGGGTTCCCATTTAGGTCCCATTTTATTTTCTCTTTATATTGATGATATAAATCATTGCTTTAAATTTTCTCAATTTTTCATTTTTGCTGATGATGCAAAAATCTTTGCCAATGTCAACGATATATCGCACTATCTAAATATCCAAGAAGATCTTGATCGTCTAATTGATTACTGTAATAAAAATTAATTGAGGAATCAGGAAGAATCAGGAGAACAGAGGAATCTATTTCCTTTAATATGTAGGTGATAAAGTAATTATACTTCTTGTTAATAAATCGTAATTATTATTATTATTAACATAACATTTTGTTCATGGTGCTGAACATGCTTTCGGCCAAGTAAATAATAATTTAAATACGTGATTATTAATCTTCAAATTCAATTTTGCCCCAATACTTGTTTATTTATTTATAAACTTAGTCTGATCAAAGAGGATGATTCGAATCCCACATATCAATTTCACGTCAATAGCTAGAGTATTATTAGAGCTATTTACTCTATATTTTTTTGTAATTTCAAAAATAACAGAATGAAACATTTTCCATTTTTTTATTTTAAATTTTCAAATCATTTAGTATTTATAACAAAATATCATTAATAATATTACAGGCGATTTCACGATATGTACATTACCATTCGGCGAGATAGCAAAGTGAATGAAATACACGAAAAAGTAAAAAAAGGGTACGCGATAACGTGAATAAATTATTGCACGATGATACTTTTTACTCTCGTGACGCCTATACACAAACAGGCGCTGCGCTGGGGTCGTTTGGTCCCCTTGTTCGAACCATGTATAACACTAAGTGGCCCTACACAAGTATGTTTTTTTGGCATTATATTGGCCTATAATTTTGGTTTATTTGTAAATATTGTAGTTTTTCGTGTTTCATTAAATGCATAAATAAAACGATCTGAGCGGGTAAATCAGTTTTTTTTAATACATTAAGATGCAAAACCCTGATTTCAATAAGCTCGAGAAGGCGCCGCGGAGTCGCGTCGGAGTCGTCTCGCAACGGATTTTTCGTTATCGTTAAAACACAGAAAAGATAACGAGTCAGACGTTATTCGTTACATAAACAATGAAAACTGCGTAGGTTCTAAAAACATTTATCCACAACGATAATCTAGTCGCTAGGTCATATTTGGTATCTGTCGTTAATTCCGTTAGCATTAAAATTTCCAAGAAATTATTCATTCGGCTTTGTTCGTTATAAATAAATGTAATCCGTTATAAATTTGCCATTGTAAACACTCAGTGAATAATTTTATATGACATTAAGTCGTTACTTTATTATGATGTATTTTAAATTAAAATACACCCATTTTCAGAGTACTGACATATGAGTCGATATTACAGCAAGCCGGCATCATTCTCCTTTTATTTAAATACTCAGGCCTCAGATATTCCTAATCCATATTGAATTATTAACTCAACTAGTCTCAAGTAAACTAGTCTCAGCACTGAATATGGTAGGTATGATTTTAAATGGTACATGTTAAGCTGGCATGGTCTAAGCTTATTGCAAACGGCTTTAACCTGTTCTTCCCAATTCATTCTAAATTAAGGAAACCTATATCGTATTACTTTCCGCAAATTTTTCTATAACTCTAATATTTGATTATTTGTGATATATAGTAATGGCTAGATATTTGATGTATTACACAAGATAATTTTAGATTTTTTTTTACTACTTCTCAGCACTTTCCCGAGGTCCTCCAATCGGTAAGATTTTAGCCACAAGTTTCTTAAATCGTACCACAGGTTATTTTTTTAATATTTTTAATTGTTTATTTTTTCATACCATTACCAGTAGGTCATTCCTTTTTTAATGATTTAAAAGTTTATATCATATAAATATGGTATGACATAACCATGAAGAAGAAAAAACAAACAAACAAGATTAACATATGCTGATAGAACAAAAAACAGGATTTATTTGCAGTATTTCATTATAAATTTTAATTGTTTTTTTTTTTAAAGAAGGTGTATATCTATTCCTTCCATGCTAATCCAAGACCTCAAACATACTTTAAACGGTATCAGTGATTTAATGTTTTGTAATTCTTTAGGTAGAAGACTAAAATTAGACAGCGGAGAGACTATCACTCCCTCTCACTTCTGTTCAATGTACTTCATAGTCCTAACGCTCCTATATACCTGTGTGAAAAATTTCAACGCTTATCAGTTCATGGTTTACCTCTTCGTTCTCATTCTCAAGGCACTCTCTTAATACCCATACACAATTCCTCTTTCTTCTCTAACTCATATAGTGTCCATGCGGCTCGACTGTGGAATCATCTCCCATCCACCATCAAAGATGTTACTACATTATCTCTGTTTAAATCACGTCTGAAGAAACATCTCCTTTCTCTTCCTTAATCTCTCCTCCTTTCCTTTTTCCTCTTTCCGCTTTTTTCCCTTTTCCCATTGAGTAATAGTTTTGATTTAAGGTAATTTATAAACAAATACGTTTATTTCTATTTTTATATATTTTTCACTTTTTAATCTTTTTTTTTCTTTTTTCTATTGAATATGTTCTGTAACTTGAATTATAAAAATAAAACTTTTATTTTATTGGTTGGTTGGAAGAAATTGCCATTTGGCAATAAGCCCGCCAATGTACAAATAACATTATGTACAAAAAGTTAAATAAATAAATAAAAAATAAATAAAGGATCTTGGACCAACATGTAAGGAGTGCCTCTGTGCGAACTTAGTTCTGCATCCTGGAACTGACAGTACATTATCGAATACGTTTGAATACTACGTACTTGGATCGAATTCGAACTCATCGATCGAACTCAATTTGAAAATAGATAATAAATGGACCGTGCATATTTCAAAAATACTATCCACTAGTGAAATGAAAAGTATGAAAAACTATTGAACGTACAATTAAACGCTCTAATTTTTACCGTGTGAAATAAATTGTTTTTTCTATCCAATTACCCGTAGCACTGAACTACCCAATTGAATGTAGTAATGCATTTCATGAGACTTATGAGGGTAGATTAATTAAGAAAGACACAAAATTATTTTTAAACTTTTCCCATGGGGTCAGGTAAGTTCTCATAGAAGTACATTGTGCAGAAAAGGGGTACTTTAATTTTTCCCGCTAGGCGATTAGGGGTGCACAAAACGTTTTCCCATCTAGTATTTAATATCAATTTTGCGCACAATAATTCATTATCTCGAGTCACGGGGTTGTACCACGGGGATGGTCCACACAAATACGAAAATTGCCCGGGGTTCGCGACGTGGACGCTAACGAGTTGGACTAGTCAGTAGTGTTGCCGGTTTAATGCAACTGGGCGTTCGCAGCATTTTGTAGAATCACACCCTCCAGCAAAATGTGACTCACTGCGACCCTACTGACGGTTCGAACCCCAATTAAACTTCGTTAAATTGCATAAATCATTTATGTTATAAATTATATTTTGGTCCAATTAACATTTTTAATTTGGTTTTCGTCATTATTGGTGTTCACAGTCACGTACAATTGGTGAAAGATGTTTAGAGCCATTATTTTTTATTTTATATATTGTGATATCTTTTACTGTCTGTGAACTAAAAATAAATAGATAAATAAATAAGTATGGCGAATGATGGTATTCTACAATATTACTATAAGAAAGTGTAGGTTTTGCCCTTGTCCTGGCGTCGATTTCATCGGTGACCTCTAAACTATTATAAAAAACCATAATAAAAAAATAATATGGGGAAGATGAAGAACATAAACTTAAGAAAGGAATAATGAATCTTGTGCTTTTACAGGACTTATGACCTGTCATTTGCAATACACACATGTTTGTTCAAAATTTATTGCAACACAGAGAAAACATTCATGGGAAGGGGAAGTCTAGGTATTTACAGGGCTTATGACCTTTATGGGGGCGATACGGTTGGCTAAACCATGTACTGCGGATGCCTCCTGAGAGCCTTAACCACGCTTGCCTACATTACAAGGCATCAGGTTCTCGACGTCCTATACGTCCACTGCTGACCGTTTGTCGGCAGTTCATGTCAGAACTACGGGACGCGAACCTGACTTGGGAGGACGCACGGGAGCTAGCAGCCGACAGAGATACCTAGAGGATCTTTGTGGACACCATATGCTCCAACTAGGGAGCGGACATGGAATGAAGAATGACCTTTCGTTGGCTGGAATGTGGTCACTTTACACACTGTGTAACATTCACAATTATGAATGTATTTGAACATCTATATTTCTTGATGGAAGAATTGAAGTACTTCTCTAAAGTGTTCTCCATCTTTGTTGTAATATGTTAATATTAACAGCTCCCTATGGGGTTGAATCCAGTTCTTGTCTACAATTTTTTTAACAAACTCCATATATTGTCGAATTATTTGTGGTGTTAAACACTAAAAATACGTAGTTGTCATTATCATTTCCCTATCCAAATCTTGTGGTGCATTAGGCAATGAATTTTAAAACTAAATGCGGAGTATCTCAGGCATATGCGGCACGGGA
The DNA here is from genome assembly GCF_059751315.1 of Micrasema longulum. Classification (NCBI taxonomy): domain Eukaryota; kingdom Metazoa; phylum Arthropoda; class Insecta; order Trichoptera; family Brachycentridae; genus Micrasema; species Micrasema longulum. The sequence goes on from NW_028277513.1 coordinate 418,000, forward strand.
GACCCCAGTGAGGAAACAGTATAATAATTATTTTTAATTAATTTATTGCATATTGTAACGATCATATTTCACACTGCCCCATTTAAGCAGCGCGTAATTAAGCACGGGTCCGAATAATATTTTTGGTATGTCAAAATTTGAGTATGGCAATACCGCGACAGACTGTGCATTTTGGAAAAGCAAAGGCCGCCCGTGACAGGCGAAATTTGTGAATAAACGTGTAACTTAACAAAATCTAAAATGTAGTTTGTTATATCGAGGGAGCATCGCCTTACGGCATGCTTCCTAAAAACCCCATTATATTTTTTATATTTAAAATTTATTTTACCATTTTTATAATGGATTATCATTGCATCTGTCTAAATCTTGAAAATTTACGTCAAGTTTTATATTTAAAATCTAAATTGTTTAATCCGACAATAAGGTCGGTCTGAGTTTTATTAAGAGGAATGACGCGGTCAGCTGTGGCTTGCGCCATGATGTTACCCGGATGTACCTTTAAAAACTGGGACCTTTCACAAACTACTCCGGCTATTTGAAGCATAAAAAAAATTGAATGTCTACAAAGAAGATTTTAAGAATTTAACGTGGATGATTAATGTCAAAAATCAAGTATTTTTTAAATTTTTTTATTCAATTTCCAAATCATTCGCAATTTGGAATTCTAGATTTTATATTTAGCTAGGTAAACGCATAAAACTTTATAATGTTTGCTTGTAAGAATAAAATTATAATTTCGAGAAAATGCCTTTGTTATTTTGCAATTACCTGGTTTACATATTTTAATTAGCAATACACAGTGATTATTGAGGCTTTGAAGTTATTTAAATTTTGAATCCTTTTTTTATCTTGATTCTTCACACATCTTGTGTGAAGGTCGGACATAATTACTGTCCACATTTTGGAGAGATTCTCGTCTTTACTGGTTGAGCGACACTGGTGAATAGCGTATATTTTGTGATGGATGGACCTGCATTTATTTGTTCGGCTCACTCTTTACATTGTCTCACTACAATACACAGAGCGTAGCTGTCAACCAATAAAGGCACCATTGAATTTTTCAGTATAATTGAGGTTCATTTTTTTTTTATAAATCTTTGAAATCTGTTGATACATTGAGTGTTGACATTCTCTTATTTTATCAAAATTGGTCATTTTTCACACTCCTCACAAAGGGACGCTTCAATAAATAAGTATGTATACATAATTAATACCAGGGAATCTATATAAATCTTGTGAATTAGAAAATGAATACGGAGCGTCCTCTGGTTAGGACAGTCTCTATCTAACATGGCTCAGCCTGGTTTTTAAATATTATCATTAACATAACTAAAATCGACGATTCGTTGTCTTGTTTTCCGCACCTCAAAACTGAACCTATTGTTTTTTTTAAGAAAGATTGTTAAAATGAAATTTTCTGTGTCAGTAAATTTTCCGTTTTTCAAAATTATTATCATATTTGTATAGAGTAGGGGAGAGTGGGGTTATGGTGAACTAAGGGTAACTCCGAGCGATGGTGTTCTAGAAGGTTCCAATACCGCCACTCCCACACAAACCACGCTACGTGAAGGTTATTAACATAGTATAAATAAGTAACTGACAAATACTTATTTTTTCAGATGATGCAGGGGCGAACCGTGTTTAAAAGCGATTATGCACAGCTTACCATTATATTTGACTAACTAATGATGTTTTATTGTAACTTTATTTACAGAAAAACAAATAAATAATTTACATTTCTTTTAAATCATTTCCACCGTTTGTATTTTTATCCTAATATAAATATAAATTTTAATAAAGCGCACCCAGAGCCTGCGGTGAGCCAAGAAACTAGCCGATTATTTCAGCTTTTTTTTCATACACATAAGTATACTATATTTTGAATTTATTAACCCCAGTGCGGGTTTTTTCCCCTAGAATAAACTTGCAGATTACACAAATTATTTGAAGATTCTTGATTTGAAAAACAGTATTTCGAACATTGTTTTTTAAGTACTATTTTTCTTTGATATGGTACTTTTGACATAAGACCATAATTACTTTCATGCGTCATATTCCAGGATATATAGCGCTCCACGCGGCCGTTTTTAGCACTTTTAATTACTAGAACAATTCGGCCAGTTGACATTTCAATTTAATTACTTATATCGACTGAATTCATAGTGGTATTTTTTATTTATTTTTTAATGAATTATATATTAAAGTAATGGATAATATATTTATATAATACACTTTATCACTAAGTTACATCGTTTGAGTTGATTTCATGGATGAGAGTTGTTGTATCACACAGAACCACAAAAAAATATCAATTTATAGTATATATACTTCGCAAGCTTTGGAACATTGGTATACGGGGGAATCTGTTTCGTTGGATATGTTCCTACATTAGTAACCGCAGTCAATTGCTCTCACTCAAAGGATTTAATTCATCATTTAAACCAATCCCATCAGGTGTCCCTCAAGGTTCGCGTCTTGGACCCTTATTTTTTATTATTTCTATCAATGATATAAGTTTATGCATTCAAAATTCAATTTTTTTGTTATACGCTGATGACAATAAAGTATTTAAAATTGTGTCTTCAATAAATGATTGCGAAGTTCTTCAAGGTGACTTAGATAGAATCTGTTGCTATTGCATGGACAATCAGTTATTATTGAATTCTGATAAATGTATTGTCATGTCATTTACTCGAAAGAAAAAAAGTATACTATTTGCCTACAAACTATCTGGGAAAATTGTCAATCGTTCAATGAAAGCGAGAGATTTGGGTGTACTGATGGATGATAAGCTTTTATTTAGAGATCACATAAATACAATAGTAGATAAGGCGTACAGACTTCTAGGGTTTATCTTACGAATCTCCAAGCCATTCTCATCACCAAATACATTCGAACTTCTTTACTATACTTATGTGCGAAGTCAACTCGAATTCGCTTCATTAGTATGGTCCCCTCAATATAATGTTTATATCAATAAAATTGAAAACATTCAAAAGAAATTTATAAGGAGCCTGGAATATCGTTTTGGCAACATTAAAAATGATTACGGCGCATCTTTGATCAATTTTAATATAGAATCACTACAAAAAAGGCGCCTTACATATAATTTAATTTATCTTTTCAAAATTCTCAATAATATAGTTGATTCGCCGTATCTTTTACAAAATATTGGTTTCCGTTGTCCTCTTCGCTATACTAGATTAAATTCCCTTTTTTATGTACCAACTTGTACAAACAATTATACCTCGAATTCATTCATTAGACGTACCTGTAGAAATTATAATGGACTCAGTATTGATGTAGACATTTTTAACTGCACGTTGCATTTGTACAGAAAATTTCTTCATGGGGTCGATTATTTGGGATAGTTGCTGAATGTGCATCTTGAGTGGTTTATGCTATGTATATGTGCCCCATGTAATGTTTATGTTTGTGTATGTTTTATATGTGCGTTCATGTGTGTGCGTGGATGGCTCGGAGTGTACATTCGGTATTTTTATTTATTTTAATTTATTACCTCCATGGAAAACGCAAATGTCAACAATTATTCTTTTCTCACTTAAAATTCTTATTTATTTTTATTTTTTTGTCACATTTAATGTTTATATCTTTTGCATAATTTATGAAAACTTAATTGGTCTTTTTATGTTAAAAGATTGTTGTTTTTAATACTTATTATGTATGTCTGTATGTTTTCTGAATAAAATTAAAAAATATATATATATATATATGTATATATTACTTACATTATATTATGTACCTCCTATGTTCCTAATTTATGATATTTTATTATAGCTTACCTGTAAATAAAGTCACCATTCGCCACTGACGTATAGCCATCAGAATCATAATTCCGAATGCATTTTACGCACACAACTATATTCTCCATTTTCATAAAAGTAAGCGCATTGATAACAACGAACTATTTAAAAATAAATAAACGCCACAAACCATTTTATCGATTGGTATATTTTTATCTTATCAATTTATACATTGTATTGTTAAAAGTATTACTTAAAAGGTAGAACGAGATATTTTCGTACCGAAGTAACTCATTTCCTTTGTAGATCTTCTGTTCTCTCTACTGTTTGACGTATTGATAAGAACTTAAATATGAGACTTTGTATAAAAGTAAACAACTGCTATTTGATTTACTGACTTAAATGATAAAATATAATGTTTTCCTTACCTCTATTAACAGTGTACCTATATCAGCAATCGGCATGTGGCGGCATCTGTAAAATAATTTTATTTTTTTAAATAACTAGGGTACCGACAGGGTTAGATGGAGGGCTTAAGCCAAGATGGGTGGTTTTATATTTTTTGGAAGTATTTAACATTTAGAACAAGTAATTATTAACTAAAGTTTTGTCTGAAAAAAATTTGTTTCAGATTTTTAACGTAAAAGTTTTATTTTATGCTAATAAAAAATATTATTTGTGTTTTGAATATGTGTTTATCTGCGAATTCAGAAGTGTGCATGAAATTGCATGTGGAGATTGTAATAGTAAATACTCTTATATTGATTTTTAAAACTGTTTCTTAAAGTAAACTTGTTACCTATTTCTTTTTTAGCTTGTTAATAAAAAAATAAAGAAAATAGGTACACAACATGAATCATAAAAATAAACCAACAATGAGTTTTTTTAGATATTATTTAAATCCTGTTTAAAAAGATATGTACATTGAACGATCTATTTAATATTATTATGTATTTATGTAAAATGATTTGATAATCAGCAGAAATGTTATTGCAAAAACACAAAACAGGCAGACAAAGAGCCATCGCTCATTGTATATTCCGTCGTTTGTAATATAATTGTGAAGACTCAACAGTGCGTGAAATGCTTCAAACATATTATTTATTATGAAATTAATTTTATGTGAAAATAATACTGTTTGCGTATTGTGTGACGGCATGGCTTATCTATAAAACTTAATTATCTTAATATTCATATTCACAATTTTATCGCTAAAGCTGAAGGAATATTATCTTCTTCTTTTCCATATCCGCTCCTAAGTGGAGCATGTCGACATCACCAGTTACCTCCAGCAGACCCTATCGCTAGCCAGCACTCTTGCCTCCTCCCACGTCAATCCAGCGCCTCTTAGTTCCGCCGAATAAAGTCAAAAGATCGTCATCGACGGCCTTCCGGGACGGCGTGAGCCCGCAGATTTAAAGAAGAGGTAACTCGGGTTTAGGTTCTCTTGAGGCATGCGCAGCGCGTATCCAAGCAAGGTCCACCACCGCATCCTCGAAGACGCTCGTTATAGGAGACTGCTGCATCCGTTCTCGGACTTATATTTATATTCTTCTCAAGCACTTTTTTTTTGTATTTATTTTTATTAAAGAAGGTTGACATGAACAGAATAATATGAAAGGAAAAATAATGAAACCCACTTAACCGCGAAATCGGCTTGTCAGCAGGTTTCTTATTTTTCCTTTACAAAGAAAAACGTTAGAGAAATTATATCATTTTAAAAAGTAATATAAACATTTTTAAGAACTAAAAGCATACGTATTTTTACACTAAATTTACATACAAAAAATTGTTAACATAAAATAATAATCAATATAAAGCCTTGTTACATATGAGCCATTTTTTATTTTATTTATTTATTTACAATTTTAAAAAACCCGTTCTAATGTAACCCATTAGAAATTTAATATTGTCTAGTCATTTTATGTCTCGTCTAGTCTAATTAGTTCAGTCATCATGTGCTTTTTCAGATTGATTTTAAATTTGTCTCCAGTAAAAGTTTTCAAGTAGTAAGGTAGGTCGTTGTAGTGTTTAAGTCCATTATGTAGTATTTTTGACTGTCCTGTGTTTGTCTTTGCTTTTTCAATATGATAGTGTTGTTGTTGTCTGGTGTTATATTTGTGTATGTCAGCATTTTTGACTAATATTATGTCGTCGTCTTGAATGTTTCCCAGTGTTATTTTGTGCACAATTTTTAAGGTCTCAATTTTAGTCAAGTAGTTTATGTCAAACTGGTGTGTTTTTTTATACAGTTCAGTCGTAGAGGTCAGGTAGAGTAAGTTGTATGTTAGTTTAAGAATTTTATTTTGTTGTCTTTGTATTCTTGTTATGTCTGTCTTGTTGCCAGTTCCCCAGAAGGCGATCATGTAACTCAATTTACTTTTGACATAGGCTTCGTACATCATTATTTTTTTCCTTTTTTTTTCCTTTCTTGGTATATAATCTTTAATTTTGTAGAAGAGGCTATGTAGTGATGTTATGTTTAATTATATTTTCCTTAAAAGTTTTATCAACATTTACTCTCAAAACTCAGAAGGTGTGTGCGTGGTAAGGTGCCAAGATTCGCACCCATAAAGAAGTGCTGGCATTATACAAGAGTTAAATAATCGGAATTTTGTTTTGACCGAATATAGACTAGAGTTCCAGACAACACGCATAACAACATTCCAGACAACACGAAATAATTATATTTTTTATTAATTTGACTTTTTGAACATAATGTTATTTGTACGTTGGCGGGCTTTTTGCCAAATGACACTTTCTTCCAACCAACCAATAAAATAATAGTTTTATTTTTATAATTCAAGTTACAAAACATATTCAAAAGAAAATAAAGATTAAAAAGCTAAATATGTATTGAAATAGAAATAAACGTATATGTTTATAAATTACCATAAATCGATACTACTCGTATTACTCAATGGGAAAAAGAAAAAAAAGAGGAAAGAGGAAAAGAAGGGAGATTAAGGAAGAGAATAGTTTCCTATGAAAAGGGAATGATCATGATGATAAAACATATAATTTAACCCTTGCCTTCTCTTATGGATTCATAATTCATATCCTTATCTTCAATACCGTATTACCTACCAATTCGAATCCTTATCTACATTTACGCATTTCCTGTATTCCCAATTGAAATACTACATTCATTCACGCATTCCCTGCATTTTAAATTCAAATCCTCGCCTTGATTTAGGCATTCCCAATTCAAATCCTCAACTTCATTAACACATTCTTTGCATTCCTAATCAAAATACTACATTTATTCACAAATTTCTTGAATTCCCAATTCAAATGTGTCGAAAAATTATGACTTGACATGGGCATAGCCTAAAAACCCTTTATAAGTTCATTAATATTCAAACGAGTGTAATTTTGAATGAATAAATAAATCTTCACCTTAATTCAAGCATTCCCTGTATTCACAATTTAAATAATACATTCATTCACGCATTCTCCGCATTTTCAATTCAAATCCTCGCCTCCATGTTATGTGCATTACTAATTCAATTTTCACGTTTATTGGCGCTTTCCAAATTCTAGCCTTGGGTGGCTTTTAAAAGCTTTTATAGTTGATTATCATTTATTTATTTTATTGTATGAGCGACCCTCAAAAATACTATAGGTACGTGAGTACTGTATTTCCGGGCTGGTAGGCCGCGGAGGCCTTCCACTGAGCAGGAAAGGGAAGAAAAAGTCGAAATAATTCCACAAAATTTATTTCACGGAGAAAATTACTTTTAATGGCCAACAATGTGGACACGCTAATTTATTCCTTGGAATCGATAAAAAAAACCTTGTATTATTGCACTGGGTACCTGAGCCGATACCTTCATAAAAATTGGAAAAAAAAACTAATATCTCACTATATTTCTATCAAAATTCTTTAAAATTTTTATAAAAGTTCTAACTTTTTGATGTTTATGTGTTCATCGACAAGTCATAAATATTGTTTAAAATATTGAAAGAGGGGTTATTTTAAATAAAATATAAAGGATATTTACATATAAAAGATACACGATATGAAGGATGAATGTCAAAAAATAAAGTTTTTAGATAGAACGCTTTAAAGCTCTTGGACATTAAAATAAACTTATAAATAAAAAGAAAACTATTTAATGTAAAAAGCATGAATATAAATATAAATAATATGTTTACCAATTATATTAAGTACCACGTGTTTTGATTTACTTATATATTTTTTTTAAATCTCTCGCTACACTATTTATATATGCAGTTATTTTTATTTTGAAATTTGTTTTACATTTTGAAATTTTATATTTGGCAATAAATCATTAAATATTTTTGGAGCAATTACACTGTATTGCTTTTTGCCAAAGTCGGTTGATACAAATTGGACAATACAGTTCATTTGTGTTGCTGAACGAGTGTTTATATTTTGTTGGGTTCTTTTGGCCTCACTTAATTTATAATAAAATTTACATCTGACATCTTTAACTCAGCGAATAGATCTTCCGTTGGATACCTCAAAGATTTTTTGAGAATGATCTTCATGATCCATTTTTGTGCTATTTTCACTGGTTCAAGGATTAAAGAGAGAGAGAACATTTGTCCTTTATTTATTTCTTCTTTTTCTTCTTCTTCTTCTTTTCCACATCCGCTCCTAAGCGGAGCATGTGGACATCACCAATTGCCTCCAGGAGACCGGACCCTATTGCCTGCCATTGCTTTCGCCTTCTCCCACGTCAATCCAGTACCCCTTAGTTCCACCGAATACCTTTGAAAGATCGTCATCGACGGCTTTCCAGGACGGCGAGAGCCCGCGGGTTTAAAAAAGAGGCAACGTAGATTTAGGTTCTCCTGAATTTATATGAACAATCATTTGTACAAGAAACTGAACAAATAGCACATAAAACTATGTAGCAAAAACAAACCTGGGCAAAAAATAATGGTAGACAATATATTCAAGAATATGATAAATATACAAAATGTCGAGCTACGCCATGCCAATCCATATTTATTCTACACTGTGTTGATGGCGTAGAGATCTACGAAAAACAGGAAGATCTATCACAAAGAATTCTAAGTTGTGTGACGAATTGACTAATCTACGCATTCTGGACATTGGGGCATAAAAACCAAAGTTGCTCCTAGAAGATTTGATAAATAGTGGATTTTGACTTCTGGTGACATGGTTGGGAACGCAGATATATTAAATACCTAGATTTGTGAAGTGGGCGTGTTCTCGTGTCAAACGTTGGTCAAAATTTAGCTAATACGAAATTTGATTGAGCCCGGCACAACAATTGCTTCCAAATCATAACCGTGTGCAGAGCTCCTAAAAATTTTGAAAATGCCAAGTTTTACAGCGAAATCATGCACAAATTCACCCAAAATAAAAATATCACTAAATTCGGCATCTCATTCCATCGGTTAGTGCATAATTACGCCGTGATATATATGTTTATTGTATTAAATACGTCAAAAATGATAAGCAAAGGCCGCCATTGAAACTGACATTAGCATGCGATTGTTTTCAAAAAATAGTCATGTGAACATCAGTATTTTATTTTAAAATAAGTCGATTGATCGATAGTGTTTTATTTCCAACTTAACTTATTGGTTCTCTTGGTAAAACTCACTTACGGCACTTCTAGTGTATCTATTCAGTGGTTGGGAACATGAAAAGAAATTGATTGCAACAGAGATGATACATCACTTATAGCATTGAGTATTTTGAAATTGCATATAAGGTCCATCTCAGTTCAAAAATTTCTCCAAAGGAGACAGATTAAGAGGTTGCACTACTAATTCATCCCCTGTATGTTTTTTTTATTCTTGTTTAGTTATCTTGGCAAGTGCAGCTTTAATGGCAAATTTTATTGAACAGAAATGTAGAAGACGTGGCCTGCCCAGATATACCAAAATCATAAGTCTAGTAATGTCAACAATAGGCAAAACCGAAGGGCGTGTATGATAAGATCAGGAATGTATGCCAGGATAGACGTGTGAGGCTGTCTATCCTCTCTGCTTATCCCTACGGCTAGGTAGGTATGGTAGTAGTAGTAGTAGTAGAAAATATCTGACTTTTTCAACCCAAATATTTCAATTTCAAAGCAATTTTCAAAAATATGTATTTAGAAAAATATATTGAAATAATAACGGACAATTAGACATAAATACTTAAATAGATTATGTAACCGTCCCGCTACAGGGGGGGGGCGGCTTCGTCTTTTTGGTTAAGGGGAGGCCAGAGTAGCTCAATCACAAATAACTATCGACGTGCTTAAAAACATGCTAAGTATTTGAGCGATCACAACGAACAATAACGAACATGCTGAAGTTGTCGCAGTCATAAGTCAACGCGTGTGTAATCTCTAAGCCAACGCTCGTGTCGGTTTGTTTTTTGTTTTCCTCGTTAATAAATACTGGGCAAGTTTAGCGTGTGAGCATTCCAATACAGTTCACTGGCGAAAAATCGGCGTTTACTTAAAAAAATAATACAATATGGTGCAATTGCGAAATAGTAAGGAGTACCTCTCTAATACAAAAAACTGAAAATTAAATTACAATTACTATGGCGACTGCTTTTCTTGACATTTGGCTTGCCAACTGCCGACTAAATGCAATAAATAACATGATTAATAATAAATAAACAGAGCAGTTTTGGAATATTTTCCATATTTACACCGGTAAATTTCAGGCAGGGCAGAAGGATTATGCGTCGCGAAACGTAAATATTTTGACATTTTATATTAGGTGTTCACGGATGTTGTATTGTGATCGCACATACGATAAACAACCACGGTGAGAAATTGTTATCACGTCGCTTATCAGCAAGTCGATAGTTATTTGTGATTGAGCTACTGTAGCTGGATGCTATTTCAAAATTATCCACATATATTCATAATTCATTGGACAAATCATCAAAGTGTATTCGTATATTTATTTACTTAAAAAAATAATTTGATAGTGTATCACACTATAAACTTATGTCAAAAGTGGTGCATATGCCAATATATAAAACACTTTTTAAATCGCACAAAGATTAATTATAAAAGTAATTTTAAAGAAACCCATAACATTCAATACGGAAAGTCTATATGAAATACTTGAGGTTCATACAGTAGTCACTCTTTATAAAATAAATTATATTATACAAATATATAAAAAAGAAAAAATAAAAGAATTTGAAATGAATAAGTCACTCAGATACCGACATAATATTAAAATTCCTAAATTCCATACAAGTCATGGTCAAAATAGCTTTGTCTTCAAAGGTGTCAAAAATTGCAATATCAAAAACTATGAAAACTAATATATCAATAAATATATAGAAAGTAAATTTAAAGAAATATTTTAAACAAGTGTAAAAACTGCATTCAGTTTTAATTAGCATAAATGTATTATTATTTTCTGTTTTTCCTATTTTATACTATAAGTTTTTTTTCTCATGTACTCGTTTATTCAAAATTATATAAATTTTAATAAATAAATAACTTTAACAGTGTAAGTCACTCTCCAAGCACAAGAATTGTAACATTTACTAGATGTATAAAAGTAGATTTGTGTAGAATAAAAAAAAAACATGTACCTTTTATGAAATATATTGATTAATAAAAAAAACATAGAATTAAGAATAGTCCAGAAGGAGCGTAGAATCATATTTGAATACATCGGACTGTGTCCAATAATTCCCCCATTTAGACACACTTTCGCTGCGCGCATACTTGAAGTCACCGAGTAATATTGCCAGATCGCGAAGAATATAACGATAACACATATGTAAGGTAAAAAAAAACAACAATTTGTTAATTTTTCTAAAATTTTATTGTGCACTCGGAAACATTGATTGACACAACAGAGTAGATAAGTAAAGGGTAATTGAATAAGAGTAATTGAATTCAGAAATTTTATTTTACATAAAACCAATATTTTTATATCATGTTAAATAATATTTCATGTTTCAAAGGTAATATCGGCCAAATGTCCACCACGGCGTTGTTCAATCCGAAGTTCGATTTTCATTATTTCTCTTACTATATGAGCAAGTAGGGTAAAAAAATTTACTACCCTGGCAATACTAACGAAATTTCCATTTTGTTCCTTCGACAATCTGACAGATGGAATAATAATTTAATTTTTACGTAATGCATTTGTGACAACACATTCATTTGATAATTATACATGAAATGTGATTGCATCATGTTTCTTTAAGATCCTTGCAGTATTTCTACACTTTTAAAGGACACAACACGGCATGGTTGAATTCGAATCAGGAGTTGCGTAATGAACGACGTCTACAAAGAAACTAATGGGTCAAAACGTAAACCTACTCATTTTTGAGTAGTTGAGTCGCCTTCTGTTTGATGTGCGTATGCGGTTTTTGGACTATTCGTAATTCTATGAAAAAAACCTTAAAAAATTATGGCGCTGTAATACGATTCATGAAAATTTAATGAATAAAATGGTATTTTAACAAATATTTTTTTTTTAAAACATTGATCTTTCTCGTTATTTATTTATGAAAAAGCAATGCCAATCCGTTAGTGCTATAATACCAATTATTTTTTAAATAAATATATCACCTATTTTTTAGATGATTTGTTCCAGATGCCCTAGTCTCGCGTTTTGCGTGATAAATTAATTATTGACATCCGGCCGCTCAATACCATTGATAATTTCAAGTATTTATTTGTATCGGATACTATAACTGCATATATTTGGTATTTACATGAAAACTAAACTTGTATTATGCTCGAAACCAAAATATCGACCACGAAACGCGATCTGACTTTTCTTCGTACGAATGTTTTCCCGTATTTTCTCCTTGGATTATGGCACTTGAGCAGTGATTCCTTTATGCAATACACGAGTAGTTACTATTAGCGTGTCCCTGTGGTTTTTCTTTTTTAATAAATTAATTCTCGTGGAAGCTAGGACCATCCAAAAGGTGCCGAAACAGAAAATTTATTCTGATACTTTTTTGCTATGAAAATAAAAAATTCATATTATTTTTTGGGGTGCAGAAAACGGGACAGTGAAATCTCGGTTTTGTCGATTTTTTAAAAAAAAATTATTTAATTTTAATTTTAATAAAAATAGATATTTGCGTTCTTCTGATTTAAATTTTCCACGAGTTGTAAATAACTCACTATTAGAAAATGGGAACCAAGTTAGGGTAGAGCGGGGTTCGAACCTTGGACCTGATCCGTGAGTCCAAAACACTAGCCGCGGGACCACAAACCGATTTACGTTATCTAGTTACGCATAATTAGTCCGACAATTTATTTATTTATTTATTAACATACATAAGTTTATTGTACATTATTAAGACAATAAGTCCTAACTCCATGGGACTAAAAGTCCTGTGTTGAGATGGGACGAGCAATTATATGACACGGACACTTGAGTATATCACCACAAATATAGGATTAGAAACATAAAAAATAATTATAAAAAATATTTTTAAAAACATATGTATGGCACATCAATATGGTAAACAGTAAACTCGAGCATTTGGAAAATCATCTAGGAGTTTCCTACTCAAATCCCTCCTACTAAGGAAAATCCAGTCCTTAACTCCTTTCTTGAAAATAATTTTTGTCCTTGAGAGTTTAATACGTTCTTCCAAAATATTGAACACTCCCGGTGCGATAAATGAGAGATATCTCTGAGCAAACGGGTTTCGGGTATGACATAATTCATGCTCTGAGAAAACCTCGTACGGACATTTTGCTGAGACCTCTTCTTATTGTTCGACCAGAAGTGTTTAAGTGCTTCTTTTAGGTACAGTTGTCTCATATCCAGCACCTTTATGTATTGAAACAGGTATTCTGACGGGTATGGGTACAATATCATATTTAAATAGATGCGAAGGTTTTCACGGTCAGTGTTATCAATATGTTTCTTTTTTGGGTGATAACGTGTGTTCCGGCTACCAGTGCAGGAGCCATTTATACACAGCTTACCCTGAAGATGGCTCCTGCAATGGTAGCCAAACGAAGGTAGAACGAAGATAGAATGCAGGCAACACCAACAATCCAGAGCAAAAAACACATCGCCAGGTCAAAACTGCCATTTTTTATTTAGACTGGGGGGCTGGATCAGTGGGGTACTGCTATGTCTGCTAAGGCTGTACAAATATACCCTGAGCTCTGTCTGAGCATGATGGCCGCTGGTTACTGACTTCACCCTTAACCAGTTGTTTATTTAAGAAAAAAATATGTTTTGTTATTTAAAGTAGGCTGCTGTGATCTGTGTTTGATGATATAGGGAAAGTTGGTTAGTGTGTTTTATATAATTTGAATAAAAAGTTTCGTTAAAAGTATCCCATGATGTAATACTTACATAGCGTGTCCGGTTGGATTATATCCTTCCACTCCAATATGCGGTGACAGATATCTTCCTCCATGAGCGGGCATGTCAATAGGTAGCTGTTGTCTTGGGTCACACAATGTATCATCACCAGAGAGGTACCCTCACCTTTAGAGATTTTTTTACATCGTGTAACACCCACCCGTAATGTATTCAGGGCGATCCATAGAGAGTATGGTAGGTGTTCACATCCTTGGATACCCTCATTTGGATCCATCCACGTCTCGCTCCAGGATCCTGTTGCCATAGTTCTTCTCTCCGCTGTTGTGAGGATTCAACAGGGGAGGTGGCTTTGATAAAACTGTTTCTAGATCTCAGACGCGAAGCCGTCGGTTGATGGTGGTGCAGGGGATGTCTAGGATCGTAGGTTTGTTTGTACCTCTCTGCTTCTGCGGCTGTCCTTCGAATGTGTGGTGGAGCGATTCCGATGATTGGGTATACTTTATCAGTCGATGTTGGCTCGAGGCATCCTGCTACTGTTCGTGCCATTTCATTGACTGTTATGTCAACCTGTTTGGAGTGGGCAGATTTTTGCCACACCTGGCACGCATACTCCGCCGCTGATATGCATAAGCCTTGCGCCGAAGTTCTAAGTACTGGTGGCGTTGGACCCTAAGTGGTTCCATGAGTTGATGTAATTTATTAACCACGTGCACTTTTTTTTGTTATTATCGATTCGAAAGTATTTCGATATTATCGAATATTCTCGAAGTCTCGTAAAGTCCCAAAATTCGAGACTTGTTTTCCGAGTCTCGACTTAACCTCGAGACTCGAATTTGAGTCGAAACTTGAAGCCCCAAATGCGAAACTTCAGTGTTTAAAAAAATTTATTTATTAATAGACTATTAAACCAAGCCGGAAAAATATATATTTATATTTTTATATATCGTATAAGTAGCGCGATGATTTTTTTAAATTTTGTATTTCTGAAATAACTCCGCTTGTGACGTCCGAGGTTCTTCTCTGTTTGTTCGTTCTCCTGATTGGTTTGTTTACGGTAAGCAAACCGGAAATCTTCTATCGCTCTCATATCATTGGTTGGTTTATATGAACCAGTGACGTCGTTTAAAGTAGTGCATTTTTATTAAAATATTTTTTATTATTGTTTTTATACATTTTGAAAAAACTTTACGGTAAAATTTAATGCTATAATTTTTACCGCGCGCAAGAAAACATTTTTTGTATCCAATTTCCCGTAGGCCTGAAGTTCCTCATTATGATACACATGAATAGTTGGTTTTTTCTTTTACGTAATAAGAAACGTTAATATAGTATAATGTATTGTATTTAATAAAAAAATTAATTACTTCACAAGGCGTCAGTTTCTCGACGCCGACGTCCTAGACGTCCACTGCTGACTGTTCGTCGGTAGTTTATGTCAGAATTACGGGACGCAAACCTAACTTAGGAAGACGCACAGGAGCTGGTAGCCGATGGAGATTCATGGAGGCTCTCTGTGGACACCATGTGCTTCAACTAGGGAGCGGACATGGAATAATATATTAAATCTCTATAAACATTGTATTTCATTGGAATATTATATTTTCCTTACAAACTATAAACAAAAATATATATATTAAAACAGTTTTTTATACGAGAGTATTTCGAAGCCCCTGGACTGACACATGAAGCATAAAACTGATGATTTTACCTTCATCTAACAAAAATTATCGAGATACAGCGCCTTACGCCCATTAGGTGCGGAAATGATGACGATCCATAGCAAAAACTCAGATCATATTTCCTGGTGATATTAAAGAACCTCGCTAGCACAGTAGATATGGTTTAGCTGGTAACACGCCTGACAAACACATACAAGGTTGTATGTTCGATGATCACAATGTGCAAGGCTTCTAAAAAACGCCTTGGAAATTCGTCTCGGAGCCGGTGGTTTAAAACACGTTTTTGTTAAAAATAGAAATAATGCATTGTATAATGGCGCCCTCCGCGGCGCAATGGCGACTCGCCCAATTGCTTGAGTTCCGGATTTGATTCCCAATATGTATACATAATTACAAATAGTAAGTACAAAGTTGTAAAGCGCCCTTAATGTGATTTTTCACTCAACAACGCAATATAAATTTACCAAATATAATTACATTACATAATCACAATAACATTTTTTATTAGATTAAATGTAAACAATAGACATTTTTGAAATATTTAAAAAAAAAATATTTTTCAAAAATATTTACAAAATAGTCTTAAATTAAAGTCCTGCTGAGTTGCATACATACAACTCGTCAGCAGGTTCTTATAAATTACATCGATTATTTACACTTAACCTACATTAACAATAATTTTACTTGAAAAACAAATACATATTACGTTATGAAAAATTAAAAACATTCACTAATACAAAAAACTATTTTCTAATAACCATAATTTGAGCAAACGTCTCACTCCTGTATTTAACTCAGTATTTTTAATATTGTTTGGTAGCATGTTAAATATTTTAGGTATCCTGTATTGCAGTGTCCTTTTGCCATATTTATTGCAATATCTAGGAACAGCTAGCCCTTCCATACTAGTAAACCTGGTGTTGTAATCATATACCAACTTGAGTTTATACTCGGAGTGCGACGCATGCTGACAAATTAATTTGTACCAAAGTAGAGCCCTAACAGATAATTTATTTACAGATTTATACATAATGATCTTGAAATATTGTGTCTCTGGCGGTATACATCTTTATGAAGTAGCAATTTGATCATAGAATTTTGTGAGGTTTGAATGAAATTAATATTAGTTTTACTTGATAACCCCCAGGAGTTATGGCGTATCATCAATGTTTTTTTATTATTTTTTATATGGGAGTTGCTTTATTATTTACCTTGCTTATAATATACAATGTTCAAATATAAAAAGGTGGATTTTTCTGCAATTAGATTTCTTTAAATTTATCTAAACTGTTTGGATCAGAAGGGATATACTTATGTGGACCAATCGGGAACTTCTCAGCATTTTCCCACGTGGAGAGGAAACCACTTAAAACTCTTCAGGAGAAGCCGGCCTGTTGGCAGCAGTCAACGGGCCTTCCGTTCCACTAGAGGAGTGTTCGGCATTTTCTTCCCAATCATCAATGTTGAAGTATGTCTAAATGCTTGCAGACTGGCTGAATTTCCTCCCTAGGGAGTTATTCATATTTAAATTTGTTTCAACAGAGAGAGAAAACATTTTTGAGAAGGGAATATGGAAGTCCGGGCATTTACAGGGCTTATGACCTGTCATTGCCTGATTTAAGTGGCCACTTCACTTCACTTCACTGTGTAACATTCACCATTCTCAAAAATGTTTTACCTCTCTATTGAAATAAATTTAAATATTAATAACTCCCTAGGGAGGAAATCCAGCCAGTCTGCAAGCATTTGGACAAACTCAAACATTGTTGAATTAACTACCTGGTAAAAGGAGAAGTTTAAAAAGTGGAAAATTGTTTTCAGGCGTTGTCAAGTAGGTGATTTGGTTCAGCCGAATGAATCTCACGCACGTGGTAAAGGTTTCACCTCTTCTGCTTCACAAAAGTCAACAGATGGAAGAGTTGAGGAAATGTAGATGATCAAACATGGGCCGAACGGTAAATGTTACACAGTGTTTTTTTTATTTTTATTATTTATATCCCTACAGAGATGAGGTAGAATTTTTTCAAATTCAAGATTTAGGATTATGGATATTCGAGCGTTTACAGGGCTTATGACCTGTCATTGGCTGGGTTAAGTGGCCACTTTATGTAGGTATTACAACATTCCCCATTACGCTTATTTAGCGAATACCCACACCAGGTAACATTTTTGGTTTTTGTAAATATGCTACGAATCAAGAACCCATCCACAAGCGAGTTGGAAGCGCCATCTATGCATTGATATTGAAGTTAAGTATTTAATTAGCAGATTACTTTATTTTATTTTATGTATACGCTAAATAAGCGTAATGGGGAATGTTGTAGTACCTACATAAAGTGGCCACTTAACCCAGCCTATGACAGGTCATAAGTCCTGTAAATGCTCGAATATCCATAATCCTGAATCTTGAATTTGAAAAAATTCTACCTCATCTCTCTAGGGATATAAATAAAAATATATACCTACTCCCGTCTTGGGAGAAAATCCAGATTTGTGTGCAGGTACACGAACCAAAAAATGTTTAAAAAAAATAAAATGTTACACAGTGTGTAAAGTGGCCACTTAAACTAGTCAATGACAGGTCATTAGCCCTGTAAATGCCTAGACTTCCATATTCTCTTCTCAAAAATATTTTCCCTCTTTGTTGAAATAATTTTTAATAGACATCATAACTAATATAATAAGCCTTAATAAGTTCATTAATATTTAAACTTGTATTGTAATTTTGAATGAATAAATAAATAAAATATCTATTTATTAAATATTTTTACTGCGGCATTTTCCTAATTTTTTATTTATTGACTTCATTTATATTGTTCATGTTTTTCCATTTTTCTTTTTTTTTGTATATGTTTTTGGTCAGACCGTAAGAAATTACTAGTGGCTATAAGCCGCCATTTAACCGTGCATCCATATTTTTTTTTGAGAAAATTAAATGCTCCTTGTGAGCTAAACGTGAATTTTTAGTACCCCACTAGCGATAATTCTGCTTATTCACATATCCACAGAAATAGAAATCGGCCTCGTCGCTCATGATGATTTTCAATAAAAACTTGTCTTCCTCGTGGTCGAGATTTAGGATGGCTTGAGCGTAGGTTACACGCGCTTGGCTGTCAACGGCTACCAGCTGATGCACTTTTTAGGGGGACATCTTCAAGTCTTTTACCAAAATTCTCTATGAAGACTGCCGATTGATGCCCAGTTGCATGGCACGTCGTTTGGTCGATACTCCGGGGGCCTCTGCGACATCTTCAGCCACAGCCGCAATATTCTCAGCAGAATGGCAGCTCCGGGGCCGGCCAGACCTGGCAGCATCTCGTGTTGTCCAATACTCATTTAGGCGAGGGGCTAAACGCCATAGTATTTGCCCAGTTGGTGTCGGACGATCGAGAAATCTGCGTCTAAATTCTCGCTGCGCCAACACCACCGACGAATTATTCCGCAAAAAATCGAAACAATTTTTCCACTTTCTTGTGGAGTATAGTGCGTCATGTCTTGTTGACATGTATTTTGTATCTGTTTACTTCACAAATGTCATAGCAGAACTGACATTTGCCGCCATTTGCAAAAAAATATGGCATCTTCCGATAGGGTGATGACTTTTGCGCCACCTTGTATAAATAAAGTAAATAAGTATAAATATTAACTACCAGGGAATCTATATAAAACAAGGGAATAGAAAATGAATACTGAGCGTCCTCTGGTTAGAATAGTCTCCATCTAACATGGCTCAGCCTGTGCCAAGATAGAGATGTTTTAATATTTTAAAGTACTTAGGTATTAGCATTCATAAGCATTTAGGGTGGCACGATCAGGTTAACGAAGTTAGTCGTAAACTTTATAGCAGTTTGCACTCACTCAAAAGAGTAAAGAATTTCTTGCCAATTAATGTTTAGCAAACATTAGTCCAGACCTTACTCCTTGACTATGCGGATGTATGCTATCCAGATGCTAACTCTGAATTACTTGATAAGTTAGAACGATTGCAGAATATTTGTATACGTTATATCTTTGATCTGAAAATTTGACCACGTAACCGACCATCGCACGCAACTACACTGGCTCAGTATCAGGCACAGAAGAAACATTCACATTCTATCACTTCTTCACAATATTTTAAATAATCTCACTTCGCCTGTTTATCTGAGAGAGCTCTTCCAACCTCTTTTACAACGCGGATTATCTATTCTCGTACAAACGATTTAGATATATATATATATAAAGATTATCAGCGCTACGATTTTTTAATGGTTTCGTATTTCTGAAATAACTCCTCGTGTGACGTCAGAGGTTATCTTCTGTTTCTCGATCAGTTCTGTCCATTGGTCCATTCACATCAAGCAAACCGGAAATCTTCCGTAACTCTCTTATCATTCGTTGATTCATATGAACCAGTGACGTTGTTCAAAGTAGGTTAAAATAATTTGTAAAATTATAACATTTTCAGGAAACTTTTCGTTACAATTTAATACTCCAATTTTCACCGAGCGCAAGAAAACATTTATTGTATTGTTTTACACATTATTCTTACCAAAATATGTGACAAGTAGTGAACAACGGAAACTTTAAAACAACTGTGCGCCTGTTAGTTTTAAATAATAAAAAAGTATATGAATTTATTGATGATATTTCTTGATAAAACTCCATAATTAATGATTTTGATAAAATTATAAATAAAGTTATCAATAAAACTTCTTATTTGATTGATTGATTTGGTGTTTATTTTGTAGAACTCCATATTTAAACTTATAATATTAGAAATTTTTGTTATTATATTTTTTTTTTATATTTGTAAAAATAAAATAAAGTGTTCGGTGCTATCAGTGTTTGATTTCTAATATTATAAGTATAAAACTTCTTGTTTAACTTTTTTTATTATTTTGACCAACGAGCGCTTTCGCCTAAGTAGGCATCTTCAAGACTGGTAAATTGTTTACAACGTTTACATCTTTTATACTATTTATAACATATTTTGGAGATAAGGAGATCAAAAAAGTATTTTAACAAGGGACAGAAAACATAAATATTTACAACTAGTTTGCTAAACAGCTCATTTTTGGGAGTTCTTGGACCAAAATTGGGATTAAACATGAATTATTTATTTATAAGGTGGGAAAAGAACACAGACAAAAACAACAGAGTGGAAAATACATATTTTAAAATGTTAATTAAGCACAATACTTTGATTTTATGACGAAATATTTTTAGATACATATCTAAATAATGCATTTGTTTATGGAATGAAGTCATTCATTTTAATAATTAATTTGAATTAAAACCGTTTAAAAATTTATTAATTTAGAAATTCTAGACTCGAAAGTACTTTAACCCTTACGCTGCTACGCAGTTTTTCAAGAATCTAATCAGAAATCTTATTATTAATACATTTTAAAAATATTTTATCGAATACTTTGTTTTCCAAACACACTACTATTTTAAAAATTAATAGCAATTTCAAGAAAAATCTTCCATTTCATAAATTTCTAATTCAAGCCTAGTGGAGTGAGCAAGATAGACAACTCGTGCCGCCCGCAACACATTCTCGTACAGCGGTTGTAAACCCTTTCTTAATCGAAAATAAAAACAAACAAAAATGATCTCGCACAGCAATCTCAAGGCGCATTGTTTTAATAGTTATTATTGAAACGACAGTATTATGATGGTTTTTTTGTTGATTGCGGGGCAAACTGCCCTTATTATCAAACCTACCACTTCCATCAATGCATGCTAAATAAAATTTGAGTAAAATATATCTTGGATGATTCATATGAACAAGTGACGTCGTTCAAAGTAGTTCGTTTTTATTAAAATATTTTATATTATTTTTTTATAATTTTCAAGAAACTTTGCTGTACAATTTAATGTTCGAATTTTTACCGCGCGTGAGAAAACATTTTTTGTATTAAATTTTCCGTAGGGCTGAAATAGGTACGGAACTGAATAATAACCCATCGAATAAGTAATTTTCATGTTTTGAAAATATTTTATACCACTGACGGCTAAGTGCAACAAGCAGTTCCCGAATTCATTTACCCTTTTGGGGATTATGACGTCAGCATCAGTCCAGTTAGAACTTTATGATAGGAATTAAAAACAACGATATATCGTTGTTTAGCAGTCTAAGGGTTAATTAAACGATCTGGAACACTACCCCTTATTAAATTACGACAATGCTACTGAAAGTGAACTTTTTGTATTTTTATAAAGATACGAGTATAATGATTAAATACCCTCCTTAAGACAGAGAGAGAAACAATTCAGACCAAAATGGACACCCAGTAATAGGATCAATACGCACCATACCTCGGTAACAGCACATATGTGCATCTACCATCTTCCAGGAATCAGCGATCAGCCTGTTGGCAACATTTCCGGCAGCAATTATGATACTTACAGTCTACAATAGCTGCCCTTAGGATATCTTTCTTTATTTTGTTAACCATAGTGTAAAAACAGTGCTTTATCTACTTTTTTTTTTTACTTTTTAACATGAATATTTGACAAATCATCTACTATGCTCAATGTTATTTTGTTGTTAATTTATTCATATGATTTTAAGTTGCTAGAATTCCACTCGACCATGCTCTTTGTAGCTGCAAGACGATTGGTAATCTTGCTTCAATATGTGATGTTATCAACCATAAAATACTTGAATTTTGTAAATGGGGTCTAGAGTTTCAATAGGCCATGCGCTCAGTGGCTGCAAGACTTGTTATAATCTAACTCCTATTTTTAAAACTGGGTTTTTGTTTTTTTACTTATTTTGGTATCATTCAAACTTATTTGTCTTTACTTAATTGTCAATTTAAAACATAAGGGCTAGATTACTTACCGGCCATGCGCTCTGTAGCTGCAAGACTAGCTGTTAGCTCTTGCTTGTTATAATTGATATAATATATTATAATTGAAAAGGAGAAACTAGAATCACAATCGACAATGCGTTCTGTAGCATTTTCACAAAAATGGCGCCATATAAATTATGGAACTTTAATAATAAAAATACTCTAAGGCTAAACTAAAATGGTTTTCAATCATATTAAATGATGATTTATTTATAACTGACATCAGCGTCGTTGTTAGTCATCGCGCCCTTAGGCCTCAATTATGATGGGAAGATGAAGACGTCATAATATCTCACCTTGACGGTATAGTTGAAGATAAATTCTCAAGATTTGATGTAAGTATATCGGTTTATCCTGACGGGTCTAGAACCCCTCGATACGTTTATCTACGCATTAAAAATGACAAAAATTTTGTTCCACCGAGAATTTTTTTCTTTGATTACGATTTTTATAAATTTTTTATCGTTTTGCGGTTGGCACTTTTTTTCTTAAAAGCCTATTAAAAATATAAGAGAGAAATAAGTCAATTTTGAAGTCGAATTAAATTCTGACATAACTGTCAGTTTAGAAAACGAGCGCCTAGATGCAAGAAATGATGTCGCTAGATGCTGTCCTATTAACATATAAGGGTATCTAAGCGTTTGAAAGTTGACACTGTAAAAAATAAATTTAGCTGTTTTACTATCTTCCGGAGTCTACGTATCGAGACGTTAAAGACAAAGAGCCGGCTTTGTAGTCACTCGGTAGATAAATACAGACGATCACCTCCCTTAGACTGTCGTAAGTCAAATTGATGTATTTTAAAGAATACTAGCCCTTATGAAAAAGTATTGTACGACTAAATTGCATTAATGAAAGTTGCAAGATTTTACTGTAGTCGCAAGTGTAATTTTTCGAACGAGATTCTAAAGTTTTAGGTTAAAGACGTAATTGAATTAGTGATTTTAAAGGGAGCAGAGTAATCCCGTGTAATCCAGTAGTAATAATTTTGGCCAATAGAGGCGCAACTGGTCGCTGTATGGAATAAAGGAATATGATATAAATTTAATAACCAAAGAAAAGTAATATATTTTTTTGGTGATGTGTTTTTTCCTAATAATACTACAGTATTATAAAACATTACTTACGATGTCAAAAAAATACGGTAAGCTGCATGTAATCGATTATAAGGAGCATTCGCCCCCGCCGTCTCGATATGTACAGATGAAGATAGAGTTCATAATTAAGGCCCGGTGAGATTATTAGATAAGACTATTCTTCTCAAAAGTTCTCCGTCTCTGTTGAAGTATTCAACATCTCAATATTGTAACCATGCAGGTGCTGTAAAAAATGCCCTTTAAGCGTAAATTCATATTAAAAAGAGGCGGTTTTGTCACACCAACTGCAAAATGACCTTAATGTATATTGACTGTCATTGGCTGGTTTAAGTGAGCCACTTTACACACTGTGTAACATTCACCATTCTCCCCATCTTAAAACATTTACATTTCCTCATCTCTTCTATCTGTTGACTTTTGTAAAGTAAAGGAGCGAAAACCTTTATTTATATTTATATCAGTAAACTGCAAAAAGTCTTGAAGATTACTAAATATAAAAGGCTGTTCTGACTTAACGCTAGTAACGTCTATTTTATTTCGTTCAGTAGAATCAATCGGCATATTAACACTAAAAAAAAGACGTTTACTTAATTACTAAATAAAAAGGGCGTTTCTAGCTAGAAACGTCTTTTCATTGAAGTACAACATATTTTTTTACTAAAAAGAAGACGAAAATGTCAATTTTAAAATGTAAAATTTATTTAAATTAATATACATATTCCGTTAGGGCAAACCATTATACATACTGTCGCATAATAATATACTTAATTTTTGTAGTATTTTTCACACAGCGAATTTTTCAATCCCGGAGTTACAAAATATTTATTTTCTCCGTTTTTTGTTTTACATAGAAACGTCCTTCTTTCTTATGACGGCAGGATTGACGTGTATTATATTAAATTTAACTGCATTTACATTTATTAAGTGCAGATCACAGCTTAGGACACCTAGAAACGATCCATGCCTGTGAATATTTAAAAAAAAATCTCGGTGCAATTTGCTCACAGTAAGAATCTTGTTGGTATTTGAGAACTGCTTTGTACCCCCGCTCGCACGGCGCTACTAACAGCTGACTGACAACAACTTGCCGGCTACTTTATATAAATAATTATGTAGCATGCTTATTCAATACACAGCTCAGGCTATTCGTCACTATACCTGTGCACAGTACACGATATACCGGGTACGTTCTCCGATTCTCCAGTCAGTTGGAAATCGGCGAGCGACCGTGCCGGCCGTCCCACGTCCCATGAGAGATCAGCTCGCGACCAAATCGACCTTTCGATCGCCAAACCCGCGTACAATCGAACTCGAATTAAAAAATCAAATAAACAATGAAAAAATCAGTATTTAAATCACTCTCGCCCACTGACGTGTAGATTACCGGCATCTTATCAGATAATTTAATCGTTTTTTGTTAAAATATATCGTATATAGTTGTTTGTTACGGTCGCCCGCTTCACACTCGCGAAATATTCTTGGACAGATGTAAAATAGTAGCATCGCATTTTTCCGGCTTCGAAATACCCGTGATAAGTGCCTGACACTCGCCTTTTGGTCAGCGAATCAAAACAGTGTTATATTTTTGTATTTTGTTTTTGTTAACTAATTAAAATGGCGCTTAGCATCGATCGTTTGATAGATCAGAGACATGGCACTGATGCAGACGATAAAGAAGAAGGATTGTCAGAAGTTGTCGTAGCTAAAATAGTAGCCATGGTCGTTTTGTTCTTTGCCTCTCTGCTCTTCGGCTTGGCCCCCATGTTTCTGTCCAAGAAGTTCAAGTGGATCGGTGAAGGACAAACCGCGGCGGATATCAAATCCTCAAACAAAATAGTCCTTGTGCTTCTTTCCTTCGGAGGGGGTGTACTGCTATGCACGACATTTTTACATCTTCTTCCTGAAGTGGGAGAAAATGTGCTGAATTTAGTAGGTAAGCCACTTCAAAATTCGCATTTTATTTCTTTTGTTTATTTACTTAATTTCCAGGGCCTCGATTACAATAGAAAGTCAGCGTAAATAGAACTTTATCTTAGAAGTAAAATTAAATCTTCTGTATGAAAAACAGAATATGCATACATTTTTTTCGTGGGTGGGAAAACCATTGAATTGCCAACAAGTTATCTATTCCAACGACCACAACTGGTAAAAATAAAATATGCGTATAGTCAAATTGAGACTTGCGATTTTGGAATACCTCAGGGTACGGTGATAGGTCCACTTTTATTTATTAACTATGTCAATGACATATTTTGTCAAGATTTAAAATAAAAAATAATATCATATGCCGATGATACGGTTGTTTTAGTTGAGGAAGTTAACTGGAACTCAGTTAATTTAGTAGCTAATGACGTTATGAATAAATTGAAATTATGGTTTGACAAAAATATATTATCTTTGAATACGGAAAAGACAAAAATCATCCCATTTTTTATTAACAAGACAAATTTAGATTTAGTAGTAAAATAATTATTCACCAAAGCAATTGTAACAAAACTAACTGCGATTTCACATGTTCAGTACTTGATACAACAGATACAATTAAATATCTTGGTGTATACATAGACCAAAACTTAAAATGGAAAGACCATATCAGTGAACTAGTTAAACGAATTAGAAAATGTAAGTACATATTTATTAGATTAAGAAATAGTTTAAAAATCAATCATTAAAAATAGCTTATTACTCAATTGTACAATCTTTGTTACAATATGGTATTGTAGGATGGGGTGGTGCATAAGGCAATATATTAAACCCTCTTAAAATAGTACAGAGATTAATTATAAAAGTAATTTTAAAGAAACCCTCAACATTCAATACGGAAAGTTTATATAAAATACTTAAGGTTCATACAGTAGACACTCTTTATAAAATAAATTCTATAATGCAAATATATAAAAAATAAAAAATAAAAAATAAAAGAATTTGAAATGAATAAGTCACTCAGATAACAACATAATATTAAAATTCCTAAATTCTATACAAGTCATGGTCAAAATAGCTTTGTCTTCAAAGGTGTAAAAAATTATAACAATCTTCCTAATGAACTAAAAACGAAGATGAACTTAAAATAAAGAAATTTTTTAACTCGTGTAAAAACAACATTAAATTTTAATTAGTATGAATGTATTATTGTTTTTTTTTTCTTTATATATCCTATGTTTTTCTTTTTCTTTTCATGTACTCGTATTTAAAATTATATAAACTCTTATAAATAAACAACTAAAACAGTGTAAGTCCAAGCACAATAGTTGGTCTATTTTTTTTAGAGAGTTACAGTGACTTTACTACAACATTTACTAGATGTGTAAAAGTAGATATGTTTAGATATTTACAAAAACATGTACTTTTTATGAAATATTGAACAAAAAAAAAAAAAAGTAACAAAAACGTGTTCAATAATACATAAGATACCAATGAAGATGCTTTAAATGTTCGTTTACTCATTTTTGTACACAAATATCGATTTTTCTTTATAGACAGTCGAAGATAACTCTGTTAACTTCAATTGTCCATAAAGTAAAATAAAATTTTCTGGATGGAAATGTGGATATTTGTTTAAATTAATTAATTAATGAAACATGTTTAAAAAACGATTTGAAACAAATATTTATTTTTTGTAGAGAAAATAAATTACTCTATACACAATTAAAGATAATCCTGTTAACTTCCCATTGTTAACTGGCCTTAGGCCGCGATTACAAACGCTATGTTCATCGATTCATATCAATACGGCATGAAGTAAAATCTATATTTATGTACGAAAATGTGTATATTTGTACGAAAATTTAAAATGTCTTCGTCGGAAACCTGTAATTGAACATCTTTAGAACATTCTATTTTTAATACAGAAAACTTAATTTTATGAATATAAATTGTAACGTCCCATTGTAATACAGGACCTGATTAACATTAAAGTATAACTAATGCATGTACTAACACGTGTATATTTAATATATTTATATTATAAGTACGTACTTACAATTTATGTCCGTATTTGCCTACTTACAGTTTGATTTATTATTTTATTTTATTAAGATGAACATTATTAGTTCATGGTTTACCTCTTCGTTCTAATTCTCAAGGCACTCTCTTAATACCCGTCCACAATTCCTCTTTCTTCTCTAACTCATATAGTGTCCATGCGGCTCGACTATGGAATCATCTCCCATCCACCATCAAAGATTCCATAGTCCAGTTTAAATCACGTCTGAAGAAACATCTCCTTTCTCTTCCTTAATCTCTCCTTTCCTTTTTCCTCTTTTTTCCTTTTTCCCATTGAGTAATAGTTTCAATTTTAGGTAATTTATAAACAATTACGTTTATTTCTATTTTTATAAATCTTTAGCTTTTTAATATCTTTTTCTATTGAATATGTTCTGTAACTTGAATTTTAAAATTAAAACTTTTATTTTATTGGTTGGTTGGAAGAAATTGTTATTTGGCAATAAGTCAAACAAATAAAACTGTGCACAAATAGTTAAATAAATAAATAAAATATATATATATATATATATATATATCGAAGGTATTTGAAATAGTATCGAATTACCAAAAAATAAGTTTTTACTGGAGATGTCGTATTAATAATACGAAATATTGTATGTGCGTTTGTTTTCAAATTGCATAATATTAAAAATATATAAATATGTTAAGGAAACAACATTACCAAAGAAATACAATATTTACTATAAACCAAAACCATATTACTAAATATAATACCAAAAAAGCATACTTGTGTAAAAAACTAAAAGAAAACTAAAATTAACCTAATTATGAACGACGTTCTTAAGGTTACATCATTTTGCAAAAACATTAGAGATAGGACAAATTGATCAAATAAAAAATGATTCATTTGTTGTTGTTCATGAAAAAAGTATAAATGTCTCAATTTTTGTTGAATAATTCTGTTAAACACACTATAATAGGCTTGTTTTTGCGTTTTTTACATCAATTTTCGGAAACAGAGTTTCACGATTGCATGAAATAGCTGATAAAATCGATTTGATCAGTGATCAGTAATTTCCCATCACGAATGAAATTAGTTTGACAGCTGTCATTCTAATCAAGCTATATTTTAAGAGCTATAGTTAAATACTTTAAACAGAATTCAGATTAAAATCAAAAACAAAACAACATTAAATTTGTAGTAAATATTTACATATACGTTACAATGTAACTTCGTTACCTGCTACATTCCTACAAACTACTTTTTTTCTGTTTGTCGGGGCATTCATTTACATGATTTATTGCCCATCTATTTATTATTTTCATTTTTTATAATTTTGACGGAAATCAGTCCCTTAAATAACATTTTGCTTAATCAAGAAAATTTAATTAAAAAAAGCAGCAACGACAACTTAGGATATAAACAAAATAAATTATATCTTCATCGGTACGTACCGAGACGGTGTATTTAACTTCTATACTATCTCTATCTACCTCGGTATGCTCTACCGACTTATCGTCTCTGAAGGCATGTGATCGTATTCTACCTAAAAAAATGTTTTTGCAATGTGCTGATCTGAAAAAAGGTCTCAAGACTTTTAAAACAAATCCGTGTAAGTGAGTGGCTTTCAATCCCAGAACCTTAATTGCAAATTCAACTTTACAAACGATCAAGAATGTTTCTTGACTATCACCTTTCTATTTTTCTTTTTGTTCCCGACGTAGGTAACTTTTGAATAACTTAGAACTATTTTGGTATTTTATTTTCTTTGTTCTATAAACCTAATCTGGGGTTGCTCCAAAAAAATACATTAGCAATAAGATCTTTTTAAAATATCGTAGTTGTCAATAATATTTTTATATTGATGTTTGTTGTAGATATTTCTTGATAAAACTCCATAGTCAATGATTTAGATAAAATTCAAAATAAAATTGTCAATAAAACTTAATGGTTTAGATTCACTTTTATTGAATTTTGACCAACGAGCGCTTTCGCCTAAGAAAGCATCTTCCGGACTAGTAAATTGTTTACAACATTTTATAATTTTATAAAATGTTTTACATGGTTTTGGTATAAGAAGATCACATAAGTATTTTATTAAGGGACAGGCAACATAAATAGTTTTACAACTGGTTTGCAAAAACCGTTCATTTTCCATAAAGTTTTATACTGAAATTGGGATTAAGTCCAAGTAAATTTTATAATTCTTATTATTCAAAAGGTAAGGAAAGAACATATATAAAAAGTCACAGGGTGGGAAGCGCTGGTTGGTTAAAATGAAATAAAAGTGAAACTAAACCATGAAGTTTTGTTGATAATTTTATTTATAAATTTATCTTAATCACTAACTATTTTTTTTTATGTGTATAATTATTTTAAAAAATGCAAGTGAAGTAATACAAAGTATCCCTAACTAGTGCTTTTTTTGACATTGTATTCAAAATTCTATAAAAAGAACTTTTTTGTTTTTGTTTATTAGTAATTATTTTTGTTGCAAAGGCTGTTGTTGGGTAGCTAGCGCGGTATACGCTACTTCACAAGGTGGATTAAAATTAATAGTTCCACTTCTTTAAAAACAGTAACTAGCGAAATCAAATAAATTATGTAATTTTTTTTATTTTTAATGTTTTATACCACTGACGGGAAAGTGCAACAGAAAGATCCTAAATGTATTTACCTTTTAGGGGATTATGACGTCAGCAACGATCTGGTCAGACTTTTATTGCCCGGATTAACAACAATATATCGTTGTTTAGCTGTCTTAGGGTTAAATAATGAAATCTGATGAGACGCGTGTTGCAATTCTCATTGAGAACACGTGTCATTCAGAAATAAATAGATAAGAGACACTTCATAATAATTATGTAAATACTACTGTAAAAATTTCATGACACCCAGGTGGGCAATCACAAACGCTATCTTCATCGGTACATACCGAGACGGTGTATTTAACTTCTATACCATATCTATCTACCTCGGTATGCTCTACCGACTTATCGTCTCTGAAGGCATGTGATCGAATTCAACCAATGAGTGACGCCAAAATTTTACTCCGCGTTCCTTACTTAATTAAAATTTAAAATAGTTCTCATTCGTATTTTAAAAAGGCTTCTGTGATAAAAAGCAGCCACTTCAAAACGATTAAAATTTTAAATAAATCTCAATTTGTTTAACAAATTTATATACGTGTAAATAGTACTTTAAGTCATTATACTTTTTTTTGCGGCACGTTTATTTGTTTATATTCTATTAAAAAGATCATGGAATATTTATTGGCAGCAGTTCAACACGACAAATCACCCCCCGTCAAAAAAAGGAAAAAGAAAACTAACCTTTGAATACCCAATGGCATTCACTTCGATTCGTATTTGTTGAGAACTCCAATGTGGTGATTTGTGTGGGTTTTTATGAGCACAATGCACGATTTACAATATTCAAGAAGAAGTCAGAGCGGAGGAAGTCACAGAGAAACAAGCGCAAATTATCAAGTCCGCGTAGTTTTTTTTTCACTCTACGTATCTGCCTCGAGCGCGATCATACCGACCAAGCGAAAACGATCCCGCCATCTCTGGGTGAAGGATTCAACTACACATTTAATTCAAAATTCTTTTCAATGTGCAGTCAATTAATCGATTTAATAAATCTCTTCTTGACCGGGATAATCATCGCGTAAATTGAACCGCTGGCCACATCACAATTTTTAAAAAAAGTTTCAGCTTAATTTTATTTTTTCAGATAAACAAATATAAGTACACAATATTACTACTAAATACAATTTTTATATAAATTCAATACATTTACATTGAAGTTTCCCATGACGTAAAATAAAAAAACAATTTTGAACATGACTTTTATACATCTGACAATTCCTCAGACGGTATAGTTAATTTTTGAATATCTCTATCTACCTACGTATTACAAAGCTGGCTCAATCGAGATCACGATACGTGCTCTCAGAAAGAAAGGAAAATATGTGGATCAAATACAATAATTAAATTATTTTTTCAAGTGGATATGTTTTTATGGCCTTGTGGTGTAATGGTTAGCGCGTTTGTCTGCCATTTAAAAGGTCTCGGGTTCGATTCCCGACATGGTTGATATGAAATATTAATTTAAAAGGATGTTTTTACTTTGGACTTGTACCTGAAGCATAAGACTGATCGTCTTACCTTCATGTAAAAAAAATGATCAAAATAAGATCGGTGTATCAATGCAGTGCCCTATGCACCATTTAGTACGGAAAGGGAATAATGATGATGATGATGTATTAATAAGGCAGCATCTAACCACATTGTCTCTGCATCTAGTCGTTCGTTTTCAAAACTGATGTGTCATTTGTCACATGATTTAATACCCTGTCATCGCTCTAATTTTCTTGCCTCCTCTTTCACAGTAGTAGCCGCTCGATTGTGGAATAATCTACCCACTAATGTTAGAGACGCCCCTTTTATTTGACATTTAAGTCAAGATTGAAATGTCACTATCTAAATATTTAAATTGTTCCTTTATCCTTCTTTTTTCCTTCCAATCCCCTCTCCTCTCTTCATAGTACAGTGTTAATTTTTTTATGTATTTTTATTTTGTTAATCTTTGTTTTTAATTTTTGTATATAATTGAAAGATTCGATATGTCCATGTATTTGTAATTTTCTCAAACTGAATATGCCCGCCCTTATATGTATATGTATATAAAGTGTAAAATAAATAAATACATTGTCAGTTTTGAAAAAGAACAACAATGAATTTAATTCGAGTTTAAAATTATCTTATTTTTCTTTCGTTTTTTAATACGTTTATACGCTGTCAAGAAAAAAAGTGCCCACCTCAGATTGAACAAATTTTTTGTCACTTTTAATAAGTAAATATACTCGTATGTACCGTGTGGAATGCCGACTAGGACACGATACAAATTACTAGTACTTAAACACATATTTTTTTCTACAAAACACTCAAATTACCCTGAAGATGGCTCCTGCAATGGTAGCCGACACGTCGAAACAAATCCAACACACACGGTATCACCCAAAAAATAAACATATTGATAACAGTCACCGTGAAAACCTTCGCACCTAAATACATTGTTAATTGTTTTTCTTTCTTTGTTTGGGTTCCTGTCTCTTAAATATAAATAAAAAAATATATATTTGAATAAATTATCAATACAGCATTCTGTACACACCAATCAATGCATCACAAATATAAAAAAAATATTTTAAATCCCGTTATGTAAACTCAATGGGCCTTCCTATAAACTTGGCATAAAGTTACGCCTAGACATAGTGGTAGAATACGAATGGGAATACAATCAATGGTATTAACCATCCTTATTCTACCACTATCCATAATCCATCCTTTTTTTACCACTATGCCTAGGCGTAACTTTATACCAGATTTATAAGTAAGTCTGTATTGCGTTTCAACATTAATTTGCTGATTTTTTACAAAAATTCGTGACTTATCACTTTTTATCACAATTAATATCATAACGTATTTATCATTTTTTTAATGATTATTTAATTGATGTTTTCTTCTGAATTTGCCTATCACGGGTAGAAAAACATTAATCCGAATTTTATCTACGAATCTCACCCACACCAATAAAGATTTCAGACATATTACTTTACAGAAAAAAAACAGAAGGATGAATTGAATAAATACGGATTTTCAAACGTGGACAGAATGTAGCTTGTCATACTGTCTAAACTACTACTACCATCACGCCATTTCCCCGTAGGAGTAGGCAGAGAGGACAGAACGCCATATCCCTCTGTCTTTGCATACAGACCTCGCTTCTTCTACATTCATACCTCTTCTCATCCACGCCCGCCGATTATTTCTACTCTTGACATGTCCATCTTCAAGTATTCGATAGACTTGATCGTATCATGTCTTTCTCGATCTTCCTCGTTTTCTGCATCCATCAACGCTCGCATCGTAGATCCTTTCAGCCGTTCTTTCGCTGTCCATTCGCTCTTCATGTCCAAACCAACGCTGCACCCCTTTCTTGATTCTGTCGAAATTGCATGTCTCAGCCTTACATAGTCCGCGGATCTCGACATTTGTGCACCTATCATACTTACATCGTTTTACCACACATTCGCCTGAGGGATCGCATTTCGACAGCATTTAACCTACTTTCATCATTATTTTTCCAATTTCATTCGACGCTCCCATAAATAAGAGTTAACATTAGAACTCCTTTGTGAACTGCTAGTTTTGCCTCCTTCGACAAACATTTGTTTGCCAAAGTAGATATGTCCTCAATCAATGAACTGAAAACCCCACAAATTTACATAAACCCCCAAAGGGCTTGGTTGAGCCGATAATTTGTTTCGATGTGTTTTAGCCAGAATAATCAAATGTAAGTAGATACTTTTAAATCCAATACCTAGCAACATATATACTGGAAGTAAAACTATCGGTGCTGTCGACGAGTACATTTACCTTGGGGACAAAATAAAATTAGGAAAATTTAATCAAACTGCGGAACTGCCTAGACGAATCGGGTTAAGTTGGGCTGCGTTTGGAAAGCTGAAACACGTTTTCAGAAACAAGGGAATCCCAAATAATCTGAAGGCCAAAGTCTACAACTCTTGTGTTCTGCCGGTGGCAACATACTGTCTTGAAACTATGTCACTCACTGCTAGAAGTGTTCACAAAATTAAGTGCCCTCAGCGGTCACTAGAAAGACAAATGATGGGTGTCTCCTTAAGAGACCAAATAAGGAATGAGGAGATAAGACGCCGTACGAATGTGGCCGATATCGCGGAAAGAGTGGGAAGACAAAAATGGCAGTGGGCGGGTCATGTGGCGAGACAAGAAGTCGATAGGTGGACTCCCAGAATACTAAACTGGTGACCCTACGAAGGTAAAAGGAAAGTAGGGAGACCACAGAGAAGATGGACTGGCGACGTCGTCGAACTTGTGGGCCATGGATGGAAACAGAGTGCTCAGGACAGAAAAACATGGAAAAATCTGGAAGAGACAAGATAAATTAATATGTAATAGAACTGAATAACCTGGTGTTGAGTCCTCTTCCTTGTCGGCGATCAGCTCACGCTGTCAGGGAAATTGGTGATAAGAAACACTGCAGGCACACAATTTCGTCTGGAGGCGGCGGATGATGATGAACGACGGTGAATGATGAAATGTTTGCGGCGTTGTGCGAGTTTAGGCGAAGTTACTCTTATAATAACTTTCACGGCGAAAATAGCGAAATACTTTTGTCAATTCAAAAATGCGTGCGTCACATGACTGACTCGTTGAAAAAGCGAAGGGAAGAGCGCGCGGGCCAAACAGTGTAGCAACCTCAAAAAACTAAAATTAGCCAGTATCTACTAACATATTAATATCTACAATTAGGAATATTTGAATTTTTAAAAATATTTTTTATTTCCTCTTTTGATTACTATGAAATTATACCACTAAAATATTATACCCGTCTATTTATTATAGGAGCAAAAAATTCATAAACATTTCTTGTATACCCACAAACAGGCCATGCCATGCCTTTGTGGGATTTTTGTGTTTACTATTTTTACTGTTAATATGTATTTCATTGCTATGTTATTATCCTTTATTTTTTCAATACTCTGTTTTACCTTTTATGTATATTGTAAAAAAAAAAACAACAAAAAAAAATATATATATTATTCTGGCTAAAATACATCGAAACAAATTATCGACTCAACCAGTAGCTCAATCACAAATAACTATCGACGTGCTAATAACCGACGTGATAACAATTTCTCACCGTGGTTGTTTATCGTATTCGCGATCACAATACAACATCCGTAAGCACCTAATATTAAATTACGAAATACTTACGTTTCGTGACGCATAATCCTGCTGCGCAAACACATATTTCAATTTTACCGGTGTAAATATGGAAAATATTCCAAAACTGCTATTTTTATTTATTTATTTATTATTTACCACGCTATTTATTGCATTTAGCCGGCGGTTGGAAAGCCAAATGTCAAGAAAAGCAGCCGCCACAGTATTTGTAATTAAATTGTCACTTTTTAGTATTAGATACTCTTTAATTTTTTGCAAATGTAATATATTGTATTATTTTTTATAGTAAACGCCGATTTTTCGCCAGAGAACTGTATTTATTTACGAGAAAAATAAAAAACAGAGATTACACACGCGTTGACTTATGACTGCGATAACTTAAGCATGTTCATTATTGTTCATTGTGATCGCTCAAATGCTTAGCATGTTTTTAAGCACGTCTATAGTTATTTGTGATTGAGCTATGGGGCTTTTACATGAGTAGGGTTCAAAGAGAAAACTATACGGAGTAGCGGAATAAAAAATGTTATCAATGCGGTGTCCTATGCACCGTCAGGTGCGGGTTTGGGAATGATGACGATATTGGATAAACAGCTGTACGTAATGTATATCCAGTCGTGTGTTTATGGCTCGTGTTAGGCTCCCATAACTAGCAGAAATCGATCTCAGCGCCAATATTAGCCAACATGCCTAGCTCGCTAAATTTCCTCGCGGCTTTCTGCCACTGTAGCAACTATAAAAAAATTACTAATCATTTATTCCTATTTCTGCACCAAATGATGCATAAGTTTAGTCACTGTATTAGTGCACAAATCGCAGCTTATCTTGATCTACAACAACGTAGAACTAATATTAATTCCATATATATGTTCGGCATACTAAATAGTATAATCGATGTTCCATCATTACTGGGACAAGTAAAATTCAATATTCCGACTCGTAGGTTGAGAAACAACGAAGAACTGTTCATCGATCAGCATAGAACAAACTATGGCCTTAATTCTCCAATGACCCGTCTTTGTCGTATTGTTAACTCAAGACAAGAATTTACAATGGTTTAAACGAGCACTAAATAAATAGTCCAGATCTTGTCTTGATGTCCGTTATGTTTGTCAATGCTTCTTTTTTTTAAATGTTTTTAAAATATTATTTTATTGTTATATTCAAACCCTATAAGTTGTATACATGGACAATGTCCGTTAGTAAATAAATCATTTTTTGTTACATGACGATGAGATGATCAGCCTTACGCTTTAAATGCCAGTCCAGAGACTAAAAAATAGGTACTCTAGTGTAAAAACACCCTTCAAAATAAATATTTTATGTCAACCATGCTAAGAATCGAATCCTGTTGTATATGTTGCTAAAATTCCACTCATCGATGCGCTTTGTAGCTGCAAGACTTTTTGTGATGTAAGCTTTCATATTATATCTAAATTAAACTTCAACTGTAAATGGGGTCTAGATTTTTAACCGCCCATGCAGTCTGTAGCTGCAGGACATGTAATCTAGATTCTATTTGTGAACGATTTTCTATAAATTTAGAATACTTCCTACTTTTTTTTGTGCAGTGTAAATTGGGGTTAGATTTCTAAACGTCCGTGAGCTCTGTAGCTGCAAGACGTGTTGTAATCTAGCTGTTATATAATTATTCAATTTTAAGTTGAATGGAAATGTGGATCTAGAATCCCAACTGCCTATGCTCTCTGTAGCTGCGAGGCGTGTTCGGGTGCTTATTGTCCTGCACTCTTGAGGTGATTCTAACAAATTTGACGCCATATAAATTATCCTAAATAAATTAATAAAATCTACGTTTATAAAATACTCATGTATAGTATTTTTATTACACTATTTCCTTATTTACTTGCTGCATTTGTCGTTTAAAAATAAATACATAACACAAAACGTAGTAGAAACACAATTATTTTTGTCTAAAAACCACGGATTTTGTTTTCATTTCCTGAAAAATACAATAAACGAAATAATTCGCTGAAATCGGCAATATTAATTGCTTTATTGGTCACGTTTACCCTTCGCTGCTTCAACCTGTGCGTGACATTTTTTATATATATATATATATATTTTTTACATAACGGTATTTTTTTTATGTTGTCACATATCTTTCACGGTGTATATTCTGTATCCGGGTGGATTAACGTTACAGTTATGTGTGTCAAATAGAACCATATTCCTAGAAGAGTGCTTTCGACTCGGCTGTAAAATAGCGACCGGAATATTTTTGTAAACAGGAAAAAAGTCATTTTCACAACACCAGATATAAATGGAAATAGGGAAATGTCACATACAAATGGATCAAGAAAAATTAATTGTAATTTTAAAAAATGTTTTCATACTTGAATTTTTAAAAGAACTTACAAAAAATATGTCGCTAGAAAAACGCAACATGTTTGGCCTTTTCAGTTGTGACGTCAAAATTCGTGACAATGTTCTAAACAAATTTGTATGGTCGGAACAAATAAACATGAATCGTGTCGTATTAGGGGCGTGGCCAATGGAGTGACAGTTTTTGCGGGAATTACAAATTACAAATTTTAAAATATTGTTTAAGCTACTAATAATTAAGAAAAAATATTTTTTTTACTAGACAGTATTTCGTAGACCTTTATTACTTTTAAAATGCTTAAAAAACGTGATATCTCCCTATTGCACAAAATAATATAAAATAGAAACTAAAATGTATAACAAATAAAAAATAAATAATCATTAAAAATTGAAAAAGTAAAACACTTAAAAAAAACAAAATTAATTAATTTACATGGGCGCATATTGACATACATATATATATATATATAAATATATATATATTTAAATATATATATATATATATATATATATATATATATATGTATACATATACATGAACAAATTATGCAATACTTAAATTATCATATTAATATTTTAAATCGGTCAACCATATTATGAAAATCCCTCTCCCCCACATCTCCACTCTATTTCTCCATCCCTTAACCTTCTTACGTGCTCTTTTTTTCTCGTGTTATATTATTTATTTATTTTTTCTTTACTGTTTAACATCTTCTCTCATTATATTTGTGAAAAACTTTAACTAGATGTATGTATCAATATTTATATTTTATGTTCTAATAAAACAACTGTTGTTTTTCCTAAATAAATTAAAAATAAATTAAATTTTTAAAGAATACGTCATGTTTTGAAATTATAAAAAATATCTCCCTCGGCACGGGACAGCCTAGTGAGGAAACATTGTCTTTAATAAAAAAAAGTAATACATAAGTTGTAAAATAACAAATTCAATTCATTTTCAGGTCATAATTATAATGTTTCGCTTAATTATAATTTGAGTAATTAATTATCGATTAATACTGTCACGGTTATTGTTAGGTGTGTGCACGTCTGTTGCTAACTGGAAATAATATACTTAAAAAGTTGTAGCAATTTTTAAGTAATGATTTGCAAAATCTGTGATTCATTGGGGCCACAGATTGAGGCCGAGCCGTCGTTTGGACTCTCAGATCCGCATCACCAATTTCTATATTTTTATTTGTTTGACTATCCGCTCCAAGTGGCGCTCAAACAACTGCATCGGTACACCAAATATAGCGCATTTAGTGACTGACCGAAGTTTCGGTTTCGACCAGTGTCGTTTTCGGCTGAAACCTCCATTTGGCCGAAACCTGTGCTAAATAATATATTATCCTTGTAAATGCCCACAGTAAATACATCCAAGACTAAATGTATGTTTGCAAGAAAGTCACCAATAAACTATGTACAACAGGCAATTGACGTTAGGTCACACCACATAGACAATGTCAATTCCTTTAAATATTTAGGTACTGAAATAATCAATGATAACAATTATAGTACCGAGATTAGAGCACGGCTATCGGCAGCAAACAGATGTTATAATGGCTTGTTTAAACATCTGGGATCCAAATTGCTCACTAGAAAAACTAAGACTATTATTTACAAAACTCTTCTCAGACAGGTCATTACATATGGTGCCAAATGCTGGGTTATGACCAAAAGAAATAAAAATATGATATTAGTATTCGAAAGAAAAATACTGAGGAAGATATTCGGTGCTGTCAACCATAACGGAGTGTGGAGGAGACGGTTTAATCACGAATCAGAGGCACTGTATGGCGAACCCAACATTGCACAATTCATCAAAAGAAGATTACAATGGTTGGGCCATGTGTATAAAATGACTAATAACCGTACCCCAAAAAAGATTCTTTATACCACTCCGCACTAGGCGTATATAAAAAAAAATGAAGGTAGGGTCGTCAGTCTTACGAACCAGTACCAATCAGGGGACAGCGAAATATTGCAGTAAACTACATTTCATCTTAACCCTGCCAGAAACAGAACCCGGAACCTCGAGTCAACTACTTTGAGGTGGACTCATTTCCACTTTTTAGATTTTTAAATTCCAAATTGTTTCCATTCGTTTATTTCAAATTTCATTTTACAGGATTTTTACATTTGAGTACCCATCAAGTAGGCCTCGTGGTGTAATGGTCAGCGCGTTTGCCTACCATTCAAGAGGTCTCGAGTTTTATTCCCGACGTGGTCGATATGAAATAATTATTTAAAAGGGTGTTTTCACACTAGAATATTTCATAGTCACCCGGGCACGAAGACATCTAAGCCTTTAAAAATGTATTTTATCTCTGCTTATTGTTTTTGCGTTTCTTTATGAATACTTATTATGATATACAAATAAGTAAACATGAGTTGTGTCCATTTATAAGTCAATAATGTATTCTCTTTCATTATTTTACGACAAATTAATCAATTACTCATAGCATCTTCATCCTACACTGCGAAAATATCGCGGGCAGCTTTATTCCCTCGGTTGAACGCCAGCAAAAGGAGTTGTCGAAAATACTCACCGTCGTCTACTTGAAATTCTATTTCAAAATCTTGTTTTTCTTCTTCTTGCGGTGCCTGATCAGGGCTCCCCGACGTTGGCGATCACTACAGCGAAAGCATCTCGGTCCTGCGCTACTCCGCAGCCAGGACAACTGCTTATTGGATGTACTCGCCATAGTGATTCCCGGTAAAGGTGACCAGAGTAGTTTCCCGTTGCCTTCTCTGGTGGATTTCTCTGTCGGGGTTACTTTCCCTTAGCTGGTTGGTTCTGGTTTGGAGGTGCCAGAAACTCGCCTTTCAACCTCTCGTTATCTGCTGTGATCACGTCGTTATGAGTGTGATCCCATTGCCCGGGGTTGGCGACGTAGACGCTAACGAGTTGGACTAGTCAGTGGTGTTTCCGGTGGAATGCAACTGGGCGTTCGCAGCATTTTATAGAATCACACCCTCCAGCAAGATGTGACTCACTGCGACCCTACTGTCGGTTCAAACCCCAGTTAAAAGCTTGTTATCAAATAAAATAATACATTTAACGAAAAAATTTCTTTCGAATGACGTATAACCTCTACCATTTTTTAAAAACTTTTAGTGTTCATTTTTAAATTTGGAAATAAAGCGGACACAACTTATGAACACCTAAAAACTAGACTTATCATTGTCTTTCTGAGGGCTTTAAGATGTAAAACATCTAAGGCCCAAACGATATAAAATTGGGTCAATGTTATGAATTATGATTGGTGCTTATTCCACCAGTGGGGTCAGGGGTATAATAAATTAAATAATTTGTTATTCTTTGTCTCAAGACATCAGTGTTTTGATAATTGGGACCCGGGTCTTATTGAAAGATGGGACAGTGATATATAAATAGGTGTGATATTTCAATTTATTTCAACAGAGAGGGAAAACATTTTCGAGAAGGGAATATGCGGATGTTGGGCCACCGGGAGCTGACAGTAGCTTGTTACTTGACCTAATGCCTGCGCAGTAGTTAAATGTTTGAGCTGAACTAATAATATAATATTGTTTTCTTTTTCTTTCTTTTTTATTTTTTTTATCTCTCTTACTATTATATATGTATATATATCTCAGTGGATTTAACTGTGAATATATAATATTTTATATGTATTTTATATATATTTTTTAGACACTATAAGTATCATTTATTAAATCATGTAAATGAATGCCTCGACACGGGTTGTGCCCAGTGAGGTATTCATTTTTTTTTTTAATGTTTTATGTAAAACGTGAAATAATAAATAAATAAATTAATAAAGAAGTCTAGGCATTTACAGGGCTTACGATCTTTCATTGGCTGGGTTAAGTGACCACTTTACACGCTGTGTAACATTCACCGTTCTGCCCATGTTTGAACTTCCACATTTCCTCAACTCTTCAATCTGTAGACCCTTATGAAGCAAAAGAACTGAAACCTGTATCACGTGGGTGAGATTCATCAGGCTGAATCAAATCATTTATAAATAACTCCCTAGAGAGGAAATCCAGCCAGTCTGGAAGCATTTGGACATACTCAAACATTGTTGAGGTATAAAATTATTTAAATTTGTTGTAACAGAGAGATAAAAAAATTTGGGAAGGGAATATGGACGTGTGGGCATTTACAGGCCTTATGACCTGTCGTTGGCTGGTTTAAGTGGCCACTTAACACACACACACCGTGTAACATTCACCATTCTGCCTATGTTTAAACATCCACATTTTCTCAACTCTTCCATCTGTTGACTTTTGTAAAGTAAAAGAGCTGTAAAATTGGAAACATGTTTTCAGGCGTTGCCTAGTAAGTGAATTGGTTCAGCCGGATGAATCTCACCCACGTGATAAAGGTTTCTCCGAAAATGACAAAATATCGAGTACCCTAAAACAAATACACGAAAAACTCATTTGAGAGAAAGATATATAATATAATTGGATCACTAAGCAAGACACACATACACTGTCTAAACATTTTATTAATTATCTCCGTATATTAAGTCTTCTTTGTATTTTCTCACATGTAAAAATATACATTTTTTAAAGTTTATTATTAAGTGTCCTCAACACGGGTAACTCCAGTGTGGTCACATTATTTTTATTATAATTCATTGTTTATAATGTGGAAAAAAAATAAAAAAATAATTTTAATAAGATGAAAATACACAGTGATCATAAGGCGATTATTTTCTAACCTCATGTTACCACAAAGTGAGTGACTCAAGGGAGTTTTTTCACAAAGTATGAGGTTAAACCCGCCAAAGTCCATATGCGAGTATGTATGTAGTTGAAGCTCAATAAATAAAATAGGAAAATGGTCAAATTAAATATTAACATAAAAAAATGTAAGTAGTTAGAAGAAAACAATAACTTCTGGACAATGTAGAAATGACTGTACATAAATATTTTAAAATATCAATAGGATTTTGTAAAACAGATTATCTATGTATCAGTAAACGGTAAATTTTATTTTGTAAGTCTAAAAATTTTCATTTAATTTTTGTTCACTGTCGGAATTAGGGAAATATTTGCACAAAAAAAATACAGTTTTAAAAAACTGTATTTTTTTTAATTAATAATGGTTAATGAAATACGGTCGAGTAAAAAAATAATTTCACTGTACTGGCATAAAAAATAATTTTTAATTTCCGTGAAAATGGTTCATTGCGTTGGCCACGCCCCTAATACGTCACGATTCGGTTAAATTTTGAACTTTGTGACTCTTTAAATTTAAATAAAATATCGCCACGAATCTTGACGTCACAATTATCTGAGCCAAAGTGTTGCGTTTTTGTAGAGACATATCTTTTAACAATTTTATTTTAAAAGTTATGTATGAAAACATTTCTCCACAATATCCATTTTGATTTTAAAAGAACAATCGATTTTTCTAAATTCATTTAACGTATTTTTGTGATGTTTCCCTATTATGGACGAATCCTAAAAATAATGTAAATGAATTCATCGCTTTTTACTACAACCGCCATTAAACCTTTTAAACTTGGCGATTTGATTGAAAATGACACAGCTTGCAGTAATTTAATTGTTTTTTTTTTTAAATAAAACAATGCTTATTTCACAAAATGCTAAGATTGTCAATGGTACTTCTTTGCTATGTATATTGATTTACCTTTAAATAAAACTGTTTTTTGTTAGTGTGGTATATGCCCTTCTACGTGGGCACAATTCAATCATTTGTAATATAATAAGTCAGAAAATGTCCGACAGTGGACGGAGTGTGTATTCAGTACAAACCGCGAGTTACGCGAGTAATTCCAAGAACAACCATTAAACCTC
Source organism: Micrasema longulum (assembly GCF_059751315.1). Lineage (NCBI taxonomy): Eukaryota > Metazoa > Arthropoda > Insecta > Trichoptera > Brachycentridae > Micrasema > Micrasema longulum. The sequence continues at coordinate 461,568 of NW_028277513.1, forward strand.
TCGTGATACCTGTATCTAGACACTATAATATACGATTCACATGCCGTGATGCAGATATGAAGGACAACCACAAAAGAGGATCTACCGAGCTTATGGAAAGCGGAGACACATAAATAATTGTGGCGGTGTGGTGCCATAAAGTGTCCTTTACGCATCCTTATATATTTTTTATTATTTTCCGACATAGACACAGCTTGTTTACCACATACCGCACACCGCATCTGAGGACATGAGTCTGCTTGGCGGTGCACACTACACGAAAAAATTGCTCGTTGCCGAACGAAAACTGCCCGAAGGAGCACTCTGTAATCTGGTAGGTTCAGCACCTTTGTGCTGAAAGAAGGCAATCCAGAAGTACATAATATTTATTTATATATCAACGGTTCAAAGAACCTTTTACAATAAAAAGTTTTACATAATAAATAATCACAGCAGTGAACAATTCATTATGTAATATACAATATGAAATATAACTATACAATTCAACTAAATAATTAAAACTAAACAAATTGGTTTTTTTTTTTTTTTTTAAACTGCAAAAATGTAAAAAAGAAACATACAAATAAAAGATAACAAATTGAAGTGAGAAAAACTTATGTTCTAAATATAAATATAGCAAATTAAAATAGAGAATAATTTAACATAAACATAAAGTGACTAGTATTTAGCTAGGTTATAATAAAAAAGTACTTCTTTCATATTGCTACAATAAGATTTTATAAATAATACGTTTTTTGGATCCATGTTAAAGCTTAAATAATCTTAATAACACTTCATTGGATTCAGAAAAGAGGGAAGTAAATTATTCACTGACTGGGATTAAATTGATTGGACATGATCACATCGCCGAAATGATGACAAAACTTTTTAAAAGCCTCGAAATTCTTTTTGGAAGCCATCAACAGCTCAATCACAAATAAATATCGACGTGCTTAAAAACGTGCTAAGCATTTAAGCGATCAAAATGAACATTAATGAACATGCTTAAGTTATCGCAGTCATAAGTCAACGCGTGTGTAATCTCTAAGTCAACGCTCGCGTCGGTTTGTTTTTTGTTTTCCTTGTGAATAATTACAGTTCATTGGCGAAAAATCGGCGTATACTATAAAAAATAATTCAATATATTGGATTTGCAAAAAAGAAAGGAGTATATAATACAAAAAAGTGAAAAATAAATTACTATGGCTACTGCTTTTCTTGACATTTAGCTTGTCAACCGCCGGCATTATGCAATAAATAGCATGATAAATAATAAATAAAAATAGTAGATTTGGAATATTTACACTGGTGAAATACAAATATGTGATTGCGCAGTCGGATTAAAAGTCGCGAAACGTTAATATTTTGACATTAAAGGGAGTGGCCTAAAAAATGCTAAAATGTGATATTTTGATGGGATATTTAAAGTACTTGTAGTGGTTCTAGCCAAATTTAAAAATATTTACTGGGGCTTTGTATTTTTTATTTTTTTATTTTTATCTTGTAAGTTAGTGAAAAAAATTCTCAAAGATCATGAAATCACTAAAAACAGTCAACGTTTCAATTGGTATTTAACGTATTTGTAAATATGGTACGGTATTATTTTTTAGTTTATCGTAATGCTTAAATCTTCTTCTAAGTCTCAATATCTCGTTTTTTATAGTTGGGTCATTATATCGTATAAACTGTTGCCATTTTAAAGGTGTAAAAATCCTTTACAAATCTTCATACAAGAAAGCCAGATTACAAATGTCGATTCATTCGCATTTTACTCGCCGAGGATAGTGGACGTCTCCAACACTGAGCCCGCGGAACTTTTTTCAAACAAAAAAAACTGTATTTTTATGTACATACACAAATAATCGCACAATGGGGAATCGTAAAACATAATGAAGAAAAGCAGAAAAAAGCAGCATTTAAGACTTCTTCACATCTCTAGTAGAAACAGGAATGTAATTTAATAATATAGAATATAAAATATTGCAATTCCTAGGTTTACGGGCCTTCTTTTTCTAACGGACTTTCATCATATTAAGATGCGATACTGAGCAGAAATATACACGTCGCGTGTAATGAAAGAATATTTCATTTGTAATTCATTTTCATTGTGTAAAAAAGTATAGATATATTTTTTTATGGCAAAAAGAATTATTTATCTATACGTGGAATAATAAGGTAAATAGTACCAATTTTGACAAATATCAGCTAGTGTTGTAAGTATTCTTAGTTTTCTTCATACATAAGTAAGAAACTCGGTCAATGGTTAAAATTTTAAATAAAAGTGGAATAAAACTATAAGCGTATTTTAATTATTATAATTATACATAAGTGTTGTGTGTTTTGTTTTTATTGTATTTTTTTATATATTGTTGAAGGCATAAAACCGTTTAACAAATGAATAAATAGGGCAATACCGTTGTATTATTTTCTTTCATAACTATTTTAAAATCAACAAAACTATGTTTTTTTTAAAAACAGAACGTTGTATTAACTATTGGGATGTAAATAATATAATATTTAGATTAATAACATGTTATTTGTTTGTATATTTTAACTGAAATTATATTCTTGAAATAAACTCATCGTAAATTAAAAATATGCAAATAAAAACGTAAAAAATAATTATTCACAAACGCGATTTTTTTCTAGCAATGCAAAGGAAACTTCGTTTAGGTGCAGAAATAAAAAAATAAAAATGCATTAAAATATATTTTAAAAACAGGTTTTCAAAAACTAACTTAATTGACATACTTATCAGTTTATTACAAACGTTCTAATAAATGAATGTGATGCAAGTTTAAAATCCAATACTTGTATATGATATAAAGGTATCAATACAGCTCGCCTGATAGTTTTCGATCTAACATCATTGATAATGATTGAAAAAAACAACAAAAAATATTATGTCAAGATTAATACAAACTCAAGAGAAGTTTTTTTTACTTACGTAATAAGCAGTTCTAGTTTTTATTGGTCAGTTTTTGTCATTATGTCATAGAATTGAGAGTTATTTAGCGACAGATATTTTTTTATAATATAAAACGTTATTGTTGACCTTTTAATTGATCATTGAATTAGGACAAACAATTAAAAACATAATCAATTGGTAATGTTACAGATATAATTAATTAGAGGAACATTATTTTCTAGTTCAGTTCAGTTCCGAAATATGGCGTTTATTGGCAAAAAAATTTAGTACGTACTTGCAATACAAAATAAGAGTTTGACATGTAAAAATTGCAGGAAAATATTACATGGCTTCACTAGATACAAAAATAATTGTTCTAAAGCTTTAAATGTTATATATATATATGTACTAGGTATTACACTATAATAATATCTGTACCTCAGAGGCAGACGGATGCAAATCCAAACGTCAAATGTTCAACAAGAGTCTAAAGAATCTACTTTAAAAATGAGGAAATCACAAAAATAAAATACTTGAAACATTTATGAAAACTAAAAAATTACAACAGAGATGGAGAACATTTTAAAGAAGGGAATATGAAACTTGTCTACAAACATTTGGACAAACTTAAAATATTGTAATTTATAAAAAAGTTTCAAAAAATAAAGATAAAAAATATAAAACAAAATTCCGACTTTTAACATGTCCATCTTCAAGTATTTGTTGGATTTGGTCATGCCATGTCTTCCTCGGTTTCCTCTATTTCTGCATCCATCAACATTCGCATCGTAAATATTTTTAGCCGTTATTTCGCTGTCCATTCGCTCTACATGTCCAAACCAACGCAGAGCTCTTTTCTTGATTTTGTCGATAATGCTTATTTCAGCCTGCATAATGTACGGATCTCAACATTTGTGCATCTATCGTACATAGTTTGACCACATATTCGCCTGAGAGATTGCATTTAGACAGCCTACCTTAATTTCAAAACCGTTTTAAAAATTATCGATGAATGAAGTGCTTATCTTTTTTTGCACATTTGTAATTAACATTTTTGAATGACTCTAAATAAGTAGTCGTTAAAATGATCAGCAAACAAAAGTATTATGCAGATTAATATAAAAATAAACCATATTGTAGGGGAAAGAAACGTTCTAGTGTGCTTTATACGCGGAACCATCAAAATCAATGTTATTTTAAACTAAGTGTTTCGGATTCATTATCTTTATTCAAGTGTCAAGCGACTCCTTCGTTTGATTCCGGTGGTCCTTGTTTCGAATCCTAATGTACCTACTCCTCCCTGACGGCGAGTCAAGAAAGCAACGCGTGACAACACAACAATAAAACACAACAATAAGACAACAACAACGAAAACCGTACCGCGAGCGTGACAGTGATTTCGAATCTCCAACATACAAGGTTAAAAGTGACCTGTGCAAACGATAACGGTGTTTCTGGACCAGTGCCAAAGGGAGGAAATCGTAAGTCCTTACTCCTTTCATTAATTCCAGGATTGACACTCAAACCATAACATCAATTAGTTTACCTAAAATCAAACGTCCCCCGTTTTCTTCGAGCACGCGTATCGCGAGAGGGCAGGCCTTGTTTACAGTCCCGAGGTCGAAGGTATCGAACATCCAACACTCAGTGACATTCCAAAAAAAATATTTTGGGCTCAGAGTTAGTTTTCGTCAAGTGCCTGGACAATATGAACGATATTATTAGCAGAATTTGAAAATGGTAAAATTATTATTTTCGAGATAGAGTCAGAGATAATGAGTAACTCACGAAAAGAATTACAGTAATATGGATTTTTCCACACGCACTGTTGAGATCCGCCTGATCAGCGACTGACTACGCTTGTTTCTTAAAATTATGCGCAAACTTCGAATCTTTCTTTTTCATATCATACTGACCGCTCCCGTTTCTTCAGCTTTCCCCAAAATTTTGGATACGTTTTGCCAATGATTGGGCGTATATTAAGATATTTTGATAAGACACACGGGTGCATACTGTAAATACCTACAACTTGGCATATTTCACTCAAATCTGTAAAAATCATGACTCCGCATGTTTCTTCCGCTCACCCTTCATATGTATTATATGTTTTATTTTTAACAAAAAAAGTAAAAAATGTATTTACTGACATTTGATACATTTTTGAAAAGCGCATTCATTATGTTGATAAATCGAAAGTGATGGTTTTTGAAAGGAATGAAAATATAACTAAATGTGAGATCAGTGTGAACGGAGATATTCTGAATCAGGTAGAAGAATTTGTGTATCTGGGAAGTATGTTTACTAGGGATGGAAAGACCGAGGAAGATATCAAAAGGAGGATGAGTGGCGGGAACGGGGTAAACGGTGCACTAAAATCTACTTTAGCAAACAAATGTTTATCGCAGGAGGCTCAACTAGCAGTTCACAATGGAGTTCTAGTGCCAGTTCTAATGTATGGGAGCGAAGTATGGAACTGGAAAAGTAATAGTAAATGCTGTCGAAATGCGATTCCTCAGACGAATGTGTGGTAAAACGATGTATGATAGGTGCACAAATGTCGATATCCGTGAACTGTGTAAGGTTGAGATATGCACTATCGACAGAATCGAGAAAGGGGCGCTGCGTTGGTTTGGACATGTAGAGCGAATGGACAAAGAAAAAGCGACTAAAAGGATCTATGATGCGAATGTTGATGGATGCAGAAAGCTAGGAAGGCCGAGAAAGACATGGCACGATCAAGTCCGTCAAATACTTGAAAATGGACATGTCAAAATTAGGAATAATCAGAGTACGTGCATGAGAAAATGTATGAATGTAGAGGAAGCGAGGTATGTATGCAAAGATAGAGTGATAGGGCGTTGTATCATCTCTGCCGTAATGGTTTGTTTATTTGTTTGTTTGCATTCATGAATAAAGTGCACCCCCCTTGTCTAGGTCCGCTAGTCATATATAAATATTTTATAACATTTAATGACAAAAAATATTATCATTTACCACAGCCCTGCGGAGAAGGCGTTCGCTGGTTACCCCGTGTGTTGTGAGATCCGTAAAAGTTCAAAGCCTTTAAGATCTACTCACAAACTGAGAGTAAATACAAGGTACGCGTTCATATTCAAATTATGGCAGCCGCCAAGTCCCGATAAGGGGCCGCCAGTAACTATCGCTGGCTGACAACTGTAGCCGATCGCCGGTTGACGTCTGACGGCTCCAAGCAATGAAGACAGATGACGTTTCGTCTATCTCGTCAACGTTTACAGTTTTCTCCTCGGATGCCACTTAAATTCCGACTTAACTAAGGCCCGTTACATCAAAAAAGTTAAGTAAATAAATGCTTACTATTTTTTATATAAAAAAAATGATTAAGATACATTTGATTCGTGTGCCAATGCACCATTAGGTGTGAAAAGGGAATGTCGGTGATGATAAAATAATTAAATTTAAAGTAATCTATAAATACCTCTAATTCAAATTTATTTAGCACATAATAAAGCTTTATACATATAATTTCTCTGTACGTGTGATGTCACTGAACTCCTAAACGGCTTAACCGATTTACGTGCGGTTTTCAGAGAAATGTAGATCTCTGCGCTGTGCGTGAAATCTTCAATCTAATATGTAAAAAATAAGTAAGGAGCATAAATGTTTTATTCGTCGATCTACCAAGGTTACATGCGAGGAGAATGCATTTCCAAAAAAATTGAAAGATGTTGGTTTTTTGGGTATAAAAGAGTTTGTTTTTGAACGTTTACAAACCGTATTTGTTTTTTGTGAATCTCAATCAGATTCTTTCCTTAAATTCCCAATAATTTCTACCCATTTATTTCTTTTTACTGGGTTTTTGGTAGTACAATTTTTTTTTTAATTCAATACATTTTTAAAAACTGTATTCCTACATAAGTAAACCCCTTTGTTGGTTAGAAGACCGGAGTTTGACGTTTGCAAAAAGAATGCCATATTTGAAGAAATATTTATTTTATGTTTTGGAATTCAACCATAAACAAGTACCTAGGTACCTACTTAAATTCAGTATTTGAATATTAACAATTTTTAGTTTTGGAATTTGATCGCAAACAAGTGCCTATTTATCAATGAAAAGTCTTTTGCCAACGTTCGGACAGGACAACGTCTGTCGGGCCCGCTAGTTTCTTATAATTTTACGAATTATATTCGAAAATGAAACATTTAAATGTATTTTAAAATTAATTTTAAAACAGAATTGAGAGATATTTAATTACGGTAATAATGGTAATATCAGACTCCATTTTGAATTTTGTAAAAAAAAACATTCAAAGAACAATTATACGTAGCTTTATTCTACACTATTTTTATTCAATACTTGTACAAAAGTTAATAAGAAATACCACGATGACATTTGACAGATATTATTTCCATTATGATGTAACTATCAACGCTGAGCACTGGCCTATTCCTTTTAAAATTAATAATGAGAAAAACGGCCGATGCAAATGCCACATCATATGTGATACATAATGGTATCCTATCTAAGAAAAACAGTCCTTAGGAAATAATGTTCAAAATACTAGTTTCCAAGTGGAGAATCTTCAAAAAACATTTGTAATATGCAAGCTTGTTTTAGTACTCAAATACCGCGACTGGGTTAAAGATGTATTTTTTTTTTTTAAATTTAAAACTTAAGTTCAAAGAATAAGTACTTTGGCGGACTTGTTACTAAAAGCAATATCTTCCAGCCAACCAAAAAACAGATTGGTCAAAAGAAGAGGCTGGTCAAAATTTAATACTTAAAAACCATAAATATATATCAAAAGATGCATACATAAGTTAAAAAAAAAACCTAATTAATTGCAAATAACAGCTTTTTTTTCAATTGGGAGATAAGGCTTGCACATTTTCATATTAATAAAAAAAAATCAAAAGCTATATTATTTTATATATATATTAAATGATGAGGAATGTGGGATCAGATAGGGAGTTAGGAAGAAGAGAGAAAGAGGAACCAGGGAAAGAAAAAAGGGATAAAAATATATATTTAAGAAAAAATATACACATATACAGTGTACTTTTTTTGTATGGAGGAATAAGCTGGGGTAATCGGCTAGTTTCATCGTTCACTGAGAACGGGCTAGGCGCTGGGCGCACTTTATAGATATATTTTTTGCAGGAAGATATTAACAGTGGTGGAGATTTATTAACGATTCTTTAATGTATTTTTCCATTAACATAGTTACTATAAGACATTATTGTCGAAAGTCAAAAATATTGGTAAGCTGTGCATAATCGCTGATCAGGACTATTCACCCCTGCTATATGACCAGCCCAGCTCCATTTCTGGTTGGTAACCCTGTGGACCACATCGACGACCATTGATCTCGCTCTATGTGTTGGTTCTTCTGTCTCTCAACGACAGACCCAGCATTGTCCTTTCCACAGCTCTTTGTGTCACTGATAATTTCTGTAAATCTTTTTTCGTGAACATTAAAGTTTCATAGCCATGTGTTAATACACAGAGAGCACAAACATCTTAAAATTGATTCTTCAAGTAATGTGGGTACTTCGGAGATACGAGAACTTATCAAAGGCTGCCTTTGCTAGACCTAGTCTTCTTTCTATTTCCTCGTTTAGATTATCTTTCCGGAGCCTTATTGCTTGACCTAGATATGTAAAACTTTCAACTTTTCATATGATTTATCCATTAACTAAGATGTTTCATGATTCGTTTGCATCACTCATTAATTCAGTTTTTGAAACATTCTTTTTCAAGCCTTTTTTCAGGGATGCTGTATTAACTTCATTTATCATGTTTTCAAGTTCCTTCTCGTCTTTTTTATGCATTTTTTAGTCTTAAAATAGTACCTACAAACATAATTCACGAATGACGTAATAAAATTTATACTAATTATTAACATTTCTAAACAATATATGTACACTTGAAAGCTATAACGAAAAATATTGCAGAGAACAAAACATTTTCAATTTCAAGTTTTGGTAAGAACCAGAAGATTTGTTGGTATGGGTTCATGTAAAATCACCTACAACACAATCACTGAACCACACACCAACCACTACAACAGCACATTATCCTATCTAACCATGACAAATTTGAAACAAATTCACCATACTACTAAACAAAGCTCCAAGAAAAAATACAGAAGGGTAGTGGATGCTTAATTACTTAATCTTTGGTAAATAGGACTTTATTAAATCCGAATCTGAGATTGTTAATGAGTTCGCCGTTGATGTTAATACACTTGTCGTTTCAGTCAAGAGTTTTGAAGACATCTTTCAGAGCTACTGTAAATAATTTATCATTATATGAGGTGGCGCAAGTCATCACCCTATCGGAAGATGCCATAACTTTTGCAAATGGTGGCAAATGTTAGTTCTGCTTTGACATTTATGAAGTAGATAGATACAAAATACACACGTCAACAAGACATGAACCACTAAACTCCTATAAGAACGCGGAAAAATTGTTTCAAATTTTTGCGGAAGAATTCGTCGGTGGTGTTGGCGCAGCGTGAATTAAGCTCAGATTTCCCGGTCGCCCGACACCAACTGGATATGCACTACGGCGTTTAGCCGCTCCCCTAGAAGTGTATGGGACAACATGAGATGCTGCCAGGTCTGACCGGCCCCGGAGCAGCCGTTCTGCTGAGAATATCCCGGCTGTGGCTGAAGATGTCGCAGAGGATCCCGGGGTATCGACCAGACGACGTGCCACGTAATTGAGCGTTAATTGGCGGTCTTTACAGATAATTTTGGGATTGCAGAATATGTAGTTTCAACAAGATGAATCAACGGCGCATACTGTACGAGCCCCAACCAATATTCTGAGGGCTGTATTTCCGGGTAGCTTAATCTCTCGCTTTAGTGATTTGCACTGGCCGGCAAGATCCCCGATTTAACCGTTCCTGACTTTTTTGTGTTTTTTGTTCTTGAAGCCAAGAGTCGATGTTAACAAGTCTCAGACTCTTGAAGCCCTCAAAGAGAATACGCGTCAAGAATGCGAGAACCTAGCGCCGGAAATTCTGGAAAGAGTGAAGGAAAACGCCTTAAATCGGTCTAGAATGGTCATCAATTCTGGCGGCGGCCCCTTGACCGATATCGATTCTTAACTTCATTGAAAATAAGTTAAGATATCAAATAAACACAATCCGAAAGCAGAATCAATTTTTTTCTTTCATAAAAAAAATTACAGTCAAAGAACATCGGGTGACAACTTTTGCCCCATCTTGTATAATTATATCTATGTAAATGGCAGAAATAATGTAAGTAAACAAATAAATATTAAGATTATGCGTTTTGGTGAAAAAGCCACTACTTATCAGTTATCAGTTTTCGCGTATAAGTTATGAAATGCGTAGAAACTTTGATTTATAATGACACATCGCGCTGCAATGGTTAAACTTATCTGTGCGCATTTAGTTTGGATTCTGAGCTACATTACTCCTTGAAAACCGTTATAAGCTATGTTTAATATAAACTACAAACTCTACAGAACATACTCACGGAACCCACTTTTATATCAAAAGGAAAACATGTTTTATCCAACGCGATATTCATTCTAAAACGTAATTTAAAATAAATTCTTTAAAATTGTGAACTTGACTTACATTTCATTATCTTTTTTATTGCAACAAAATTCATAAAACAAAATACAAAGCACATGTTCGAATAAATACAACAAAAATTTTTAATATCTCCAAACAAATCGTATTTTTTTAATCCTGAAACCATAGAATCAAGAATAGTCCAGAAACCGCATACGCACATCAAACAGAAGGCGACTCAACTACTCATAAATTAGTAGGTTTACGTTTTGACCCATTAGTTTCTTTGTAGACGTCTCTCAGTACGCAACTCCTGATTTGAATTCAACTATGCCGTGTTGTGTCTTTTTAAAGTGTAGAAATACTGCTAGGATCTTAAAGAAACATGATGCAATCACATTTCATGTGTAATTAGCAAATAAATGTGTACATAACAAGTGCATTCCTTAAAAATTGAATTATTTTTCCATCTGTCAGATTGTCGAAGAAACAAAATGGAAATTTCGTTTGTGTTGCCAGGGTAGTATTTTTTTTTACCCTACTTTGCTCATCTAATGAGAGAATTAATGAAAATTGAACCTCGGATTAAACAACGCCGTGGTGGACATTTGGCCGACATTATCTTTAAAACATAAAATATTCTTTAACATGATATAAAAATATCAGTTTTATGTAAAATAAAATTTATTTTAAATGTTAAGTTTAAAGTTCATTTATTCTATTACTCTTTTTAAACGACCCTTTACTTATCTACTCTGTTGTGTCAATCAATGTTCCCGCGTGCATAATAAAATTTTTGAGAAATTAACAGATTGCTTTTTTTTTACCTTACATTTGTGTTATGATTATTTTTTTCCCATCATGCAACATTACCCGGCGACTTCACGAATGCGCGCGGCAAAAGTAAGGCATAGTGGGGGAATTATTGGACAGTCAGATGTATTCAAATATGATTCTACGCTCCCTCTGGACTATTCTTAATTCTATGCCTAAAACAAAGGCTTGTAATCAAATAAAATAATAAATGTAACGTAAAAGCAAATACAATATATTATTGAGCAGAAAATTTTCTTTCGAATGACGATTATTTTTTTTCATTTTGTTTTACTTTAGGTACTCATTTTTACATTTTAAAAAAATGGGCACAACTTACTCCTAACATTAGTGATTTATTATTGTTTATTGGCATAAAAACATTCACATGCCACATTTACAGTCATCTGTAGATTTTCCAAATTCATTTTGAACGACTGTGCTTAAAAAATCTCCTTTCATTTCCTCTTCGGTTTAAAAAACGAAAAATTACGTTCGTCTTTGGTGACGACAACCGTCGAACGTTCGGCCTCCAATGTTGAACAAAATTGGTCATTATCTTTTTTGGGTGTTTGACATTCACTTCTGGGTATTTCCGATGCAACAAACAATGAAAAGGAATCGCTTTAGATAAGAACATTAATGGCCTTTTAAATTTCCTTTAACAATTAAAAATATATCCTCATTTATTTATATGAAGCTTGATTTATTTACATATTTCATTACAATTGTAAAAACAGTGCATTACCAAAAAAAGAAAAAAAAACTCTTGTGTATTTTAAATTTTAAAACAATAAAAAAATATCAAAATAGTATAATTAAAAAATGTAGTACACGCATAGAATTAATAACAGTCCAGAAGGAGCGTAGAATCATATTTGAATACATCGAACTGTGTCCAAAATTCCCCCAATTTGCCCCACTTTCACCGCGCGCGTGCGTTAAGTCGCCGCGTAATGTTGCCAGATCGCAATAAATATAATAATAACACGAATGTAAGATAATTTTTTTTTTTTTTAAATCAATTTAATTTCTCTAAATTTTATTGTATACGCGGAAACATTGATTGACACAACAGAGTTGATAAGTAAATGGGTCATTTAATAAGAGTTATTTAATTAATGAACTTTTAGCTGAAAAAGTATAAAAAAAAATATTTTACATAAAACGGATAGATTTATGTAATGTTGAAAAATATTCGATGTTTTAAAAATAATGTCAGTCAAATGTCCACCACGGCGTTGCTTAATCTGAGAGGTCAAATTTTCATCAGTTCTCTCATTATTAGATAAGCAAAGTAGCGTAAAAAATTTGACTACCCTGACAACACTAACAAAATGTTAATTTTATTTTCTTAGACAATCTGACAGGTGGAAAAACAATAAAAAAATTGAGTAATGCATTTGCTACTTACACTTAAAATGTGAAACCATCCTGTTTCTTGTTGATCCCAGCAGCATTTCTACACTTTAAAACGACACAACACGGCATAGTTGAATTCAAATCGGGAATCGCGCACTGAGCAGCGCGGCGTCTACAAAGAAATTAATGGGTCAAAACGTAAAACTACTCATTTAAGAGTAGTTTAGTCGCCTTCAGTTTGATTCGCGTGTGCGGTTTCTGGACTGTTCATCACATTTATAAGAAAAAAGGTACAAAATGGTTACAGTAGGTAAATATCAAATACTACAAATACGTACCGATAAAAACACGTGACATGGATTTTGAAAAAATAATTGTATTCTCAAAATCGATATTTCAAATTCAAATCAAATTCGAAGTATCCTGAAAATTCGAACATTTTCAAAGGTTACCGCTCTTTCACTTCACAAATATCGACAGATGAAAGAATTTAAGGAATAAAGATGTTCAAAAATTGGCAGAATGGTGAATATTACACGGTGTGTAAAGTGGCAACTTAACCAGCCAATGACAGGTCATAAGCCCTGATAACCTAGACTTATTTATTACCTTCTCTAAAATGTTCTTCATCTCTGTTGTAATATATCGATTTTTCCTTATAAATTTACTTGGTTACACGCAATATATCGCCCTTGAATGATATTTATTGAGAAATTGGCTCTATATAAATATTCCATCGAACCGAATTTTACTAAAAACCTACCGTTCGCATCCCTTTAAAATCGATAGCCTGGTTTTGAAACTTAAAAATAACTACTTACCCAAGTAGTATCGATTGCAAAAACAATCACGCAAATGCACGCGCATTTCGGAAATATTGAAACTACAATAGTTTGAAAATACACATTGATCTAGTTGGATCGTACAAATCCACACGGCACAATAAAATTACAAATGGTGGATCGATTTTTATTTTATTATTTTTTATATTTTTTATGTAATTAGTGGCAGGCAAATGCTAACTAATCTCCACTCGTTTCCCTTTTGCAGGATTTTTATCTAGGCCCCGATTGCAAAAAGAAGCCAACAGAGTTATCTACAATGTAAACAAAAATGTGTATATTTTGTAAGATTTTTAAAAATGTTTTTATTTAATAAAAAAAATATCTATTATGTAAAAATATTTTATGCTCGTACATATTATATAATATTTTATATGATATGCTTAACGTTTCGACCTTTCTAATAATATAGCAAGACACGAACCGAACCCTGTACCATGCAAGGCTCATATAACTTCATTCGATTTATTTTTTCTGTTAACTAGCGAATTACATAATGTAATAATGTTTACTTAAATCCCTTGAATTTTCATCTCAATATCGGAGATATATATCAATAATTTGGGTTGTCGGCAATCACAAAACTTAACACTTTTACTGCGAGGATTAATATTTTTTTTTTTTTTAAATAAAAAAGAAATATTTGCGTTCTTATGATTTACCCAAATATTTAATTTTGATGGCCATTTTCAACGAGTTGTAAATAACTCACTATTAGAAAATGGAATCAAGTTGGGGTAAAGTGGGATTTGAATCACAGACCTTTAGTCCGTGAGTCCGAGACACTAGCCACAGGACCACAACCCAATCAAATATATATCTATGAATGCGGCGGCGGTCAGAAGATGAAAAGGTGTGCGGATGCGGGCAGAGGATTAAAAGGGTGAGCGGATGCGGGCAGAAGAATTATGAAAATATGTAGTTGTAGGCAGACAATAGGGAAATATGACTTTTTTTATTTTAAAGTAATGAAGTTCGATGAAATACTGTCCAGTAATTAGAGTAGAATTTTTTTTTTCATTCCTGCAAAAACGGTCATTCCATTGGCCACGCTCCTTATATGTCACGATTCATGTTTATTTGTTCCTGGCCATTAAATTTTGTTCACAACAACCAAGGCCAAACACGTCGCGTTTTTCTACGAACGTATTTTTATTGAATTTCTTTTTAAATTTATATATGAAAACATTTCATATTTCTCCACAATATCCAAATTGATTTTGAAAATACAATTAAATATTCTAAACCCATTTCATGTATTTTTATCATGGCCATAGAGACGAGGAGAATAAACAAACATTGGATGTTGGGAAATCACGGGAGGGGTAGGATAGGTGGGTGAACCTTTATCAACTGACGGTCCATCCAGCCACAAACCACTCAACCCCACCAACAACTCGCGCACCCTCATACATCTATTTCTCTAAAACGTTTTCAAAATCGTATTTCGCTCTCGTTTCGTTTCCTGCGAACGAGCATTCTGTGACACTTGCGCTAACTATTCTGTCTCGTTCTTTATTCTATTTACTTGCAAGTAAAATGAAACCTCATTCTGCACAGTATTTACTGGTCACGCATTCGGCCCGATGGTATGCAGTCAATCGTTGCAGTCAGGAAATCCAAAATGAATCACCAACCGAGTGGTGTATTATTTCACCGGCTATTTTGTTGACTCGGCCTTCTACACGAGTAACGAGTACCGTTAACATTTTAAACCGCATGCATTCATATTCAGAGGCAAACTCAAACATTCGTCATCTTTTATTTGTTTTTGAATAAACATACAGCTTAAATCTTTATTTATTTATAAAAAAAACAACAGTTATTTATATTTCATACAAAAAGTAAGAATAAACAGGGTGTTCTTTAACCCCTGTCACACCCGAAACCACAATGATCAGTATGGGCAAGAAGACATATTAGCATATTTAGAGGTAAGAAGACCAGTCTTACGCTTTAGGTACCAGTCCAGGGACTATGAAATATTCTGGTGTGAAAACACACTTATAAATAAATATTTCATGTCAGCCATGTCGGGAATCGAACCCGAGACCTCTCGCATGGTAGGCAAACGCAATGAACATAACACCGCAGGCCAACTTGTATTGTAATATATGAATATTGATAACTCCAAAGGGGGAATGAATTCCGTTCTTGTCTACAAAATTTTAGACAAACTCAAAATATTGTTGAAATTTGGATGATAAATTCTGAAAAAATATGCCTAGCAAATACGCTAGGTACAAAAATACCTGCTAATAAGCTACAAATTTAATATAATAAAAATATTAGTAAATAATAATAAAAATTCGGAAATTACCAAAAGAAAACATGAAAAGATTTAGTTATTATTTTTTGTTTTAAATTGCACTAAAACATTTCATACGTACCTCGCCTCTTCCACATTAATACATCTTCTCATGCACGCACGTTGATAACTCCGACTAATTAAATGACATCAAGTATTTGTTGGATTTGGACATTGCATGTTGTTCTTTTTCTTTCTCGTTTTTTTTAGTCCACTACGAGTGCTTGGCCATAGTGGCGAGTGTTTTGCGGCGTGGCGTGGGCGCGGTGACCTCAAATATACAGTAACAAGTGTAGTGTCCATAGTGACCTCGCGGGTGCGGCAAAGAGCCGCGTAACGCTCGCCGCGCCGCAAAATACTCTACTTACAAAATACTTTATTATGATTACAGATTTTTTGAATGCATTTTGTAGGAAAAAACTTAACTGTTAACAGTAATACATAAATAATATTATCTACATGTCTGTTGCTTTGACATTTTCGTTGGTATAAAGTATCTGTCTTTGAGTACCAAGGTTAGCCAGGAAATGCCTTCTACGAATTTTAAGCATTACATTGCAAAATCACCACGACCTTTTTTGTGATTTTTATTAAATTGTATTATTTGTTATGGTAAAACTTCCTTATTTTTGTAATTTATATAACAATCAAATGTCCTTGTACAACCATAGAAAACTATTGCGTAAATCAACTGTAAAAAAAGCTCATTCAAGATCAATGTTAGCCGTCGTTCAAATCATATTTTTAACATTGATATGATGACCAAACAATGGTGGTAGAATATTACTTCAAGATCGCCACGTTGTGACTTGATAAAAGTATTCTAGCGGTTATATTTAAATTTATTTTAAATATAAAAAACACAGGGGGGCTTAAAACTATTTTCCCTTTGGTTCTTACCTCAAACGGGTATTAACCCAGCTGGATAAAAATAATTAATCTGCCATTACAGTTTGTCTGTGGCCAACCAATTTGATAGCTAAAAAGGCGGGATTTTTTTTATTTCCTTTTAATAAATAAAGATGCTATTTTTTTAATAGAATGCACAATTTCAAGTCATCACTGAATTGCCTAAAATTACTTCTCGTCATCCTTATTCAGTACAAATTATTCATTTGTCATCTGTAATATTTTTGCGTCTCTTGTTTATTGAAATACCTGTGTTAAAAATATTGTTTTCGCCTGGATTCCAAGTCGTATATCAGATAACGAAAAAGCCGATTCTCTTGCAAGATTTCTCAGATATTTTTAATTCGATCAGAGGAGTTAATTTTGATTCCAGGAAAGCGGAATGGAATTCTTCTAAATTATCAAACGGCATTTAAAAAAATAAAACTAGTTAAATCTAAAATTTCAATTCATATCTACAGAAAAAAAAAAAATAAAATTAAAAGTACCTATTAAAATTAAGATCTAAAAAATGTAAATAAAATTAGAAAGAACAAAAAGAAAAGGTTAACCTAAGAAAATAACAAAAATGTATTCAATGATAGATAAAATTCCATTGTGTTTTTCTAAAATATTGTCAAAATTTGTTATTATTGTAAGATTATATTTATGTTATCTTTTTTTGTCATTTATCTACCTATGTGTATTTTGCTTAAATAATTCTTTTTCCTTTTAAAATAGGCACTAAAAGGTTTTTAGTGGGCTTTTTTCTGAAAGTGCTTGTTTCAATTAATGTTGATTTTTTTTTGTTTGGTTATTTGTTTATTGTTACGACTATAATTTTGTGTTTTTTTTTTGTATATTTGCAGTGTTTGTGTGTCTGTTTGCACATTTTTATATATTATCCTTTCTGGTTTTGTTGTTCATAATATGCTCATTGTAATAATTTGTAAATACATGTAACTCGCTTTCGGCCGACACTATCATGCTTTGGTAAAAGGCCTACAAAATTGTTTTTTTTAATATTACAGCTGAGTATTTTAGCGTTCGGCACTACACTAAAATTATTATTTTTTTAAGACGCGTGCAAAAGTAAATGAACGGGCAGAAATCAACAATAAATGTATTACAAATGCAAAACAAAGCGTTAATAACAAGATTTTCCTTTCGATAAAACATATCGATTCACCATTTAAATAACCTTTTTACTTTTATTCAGATAAGACATCTCTAATACATCTCTTAAACCTACATCTTTGTTTTGAAACACAAACAAATAATAAGCGATTACCCCGTGATTGATAGGTTTTTGAATAGTAATTATTGACATTAATTGAGATACTATAATTTAAATCTTATCCAACATCTGATGAAACAATAATTTCAAACGATAGATTTTCTTTTTTTATTGCTCTCCAACAGTGTTTTCCAATTTGTCAGTCACAAACCCCAGGGGAGTCGCAAAGCCTCGATCGGAGGGTCGCGGTCGCAAGTAAAAGTAACGGTAAAAAGCGAATGGTTTAGGTTAGGTTAAGTTAGTAGTAGGTTACTACAACGATTTCAGTGAGAAGACTCTGCCTGATATATTTTTTATTTTATTTATAAATCATATAACACAAAGTATTTTACAAGTATAATACATCGAATTACATTCCCAGGAGTTACGATAACTCAATTCGGGACATAAATAATATTAACATTTAGAAAATAACACATATTGAGAACAACAAAGAAACAAAGCAAGTTTAGCACCTTTATAACTAAATATACAACAACAATATATATGCCTAAAACCTTTTCTTACACAAGCAGAATAAATATATACATAAAAAAAACGCTTTTAAGAATAAAAAAAGGAGTGAATCTACTAAGGGAGATAAGGTCATAAACATTACATGCCATACAGATGATGCTGTCATAGTAAACATCTGGATGCCTAAGAAATGTCGTATAGTACAATGAACACATGATTATTGGAAACATAATTCGGAAACATATATTTTTTTAATGTCTCATTGTGGTTCAATGTATCAGAAATAAATAACCAAATTATTTTCTGATTGGAGTGGTCAACGAGGTGTGTTCAGAAAATAACGGGAATTTTAAAATTTCGCCGGTTCGGATAGTCCGATCATCAGTTATTATGTTAGCATCATAGAATTAAGAATAGTCCAGAAGGAGCGTAGAATCATATTTGACTACATCGGGCTGTGTCCAATAATACCCCCACTTAGACACACTTTCGCCGCGCGCATACTTGACGTCACCGAGTAATATTGCCAGATCGCGAAGAATATAACCATAACACAAATGTAAGGTAAAAAAAAACAATTTGTTAATTTTTCTAAAATTTTATTGGTCACTCGGAAACATTGATTGACACAACAGAGTAAATAAGTAAAGGGTCATTTAATAAGAGTAATTGAGTTAATGAACTTCGAACTTAAAATATAAAATAAATTTTATTTTACATAAAACGGATATTTTTATATCATGTTAAATAATATGTTATGTTTTAAAGATAATGTCGGCCAAATGTCCACCACGGCGTTGTTTAATCCGAGGGTCAATTTTCATTATTTCTCTTATTATATGAGCAAAGTTGGGTAAAAAAAATTACTACCCTGGCAACACTAACGAAATTTCCATTTTGTTTCTTCGACAATCTGACAGATGGAAAAATAATTAAATTTTTAAGTGATACATTTATGACAAACACATTCATTTGATAATTACCCATGAAATGTGATTGCATCCTGTTTCTTTAAGATCCTAGCAGTATTTTTACACTTTAAAAGGACACAACACGGCACGGTTAAATTCAAATCGGGAGTTGCGTACTGAGCGATGTCTACAAAGAAACTAATGGGTCAAAACGTAAGCCTACTCATTTATAAGTAGTTGAGTAGCCTTCTGTTTGATGTGCGTATGCGGTTTCTGGACTATTCTTTTTTCTATGGTTAGTATATATGCTCCTGAAGTATGCTAAAAGTTCAGCTGTATTAATTGTTTATTTTGTCCGTGGCAGCCACCAAGGTTAAACGTGTTCGCCGTGCTCGGCGATTTTCGTCTTGGCGATCCAGAATGCTTCCATTGGCACTGGGACGATTGAACCTTAGTTCCGACCTCATATCCGTAAACCCGTGTTTTATCACATGTACTAACATGTTTCAGTAATTCTGCATCGTTGTTGACTTCATTTAGTGACACCTGAGCAACTTCCATACGCCACTGTTTATGTTTGAAATTCAAAAATTTTTGAACAAATTTTTCTGCCACGCGTTTCATACCCTAAACATTCGAAAAAATATCATGACACGAGCCAATCGATATGCCAACATCATCAGCAACTTTTCTGATTGTGATTCAGCGATCGCTCATAACCATTTCATTTAATTTTTCCACGTTTTCATCGGTTGTTGATGTGCTGGGGCGTCCGGGCCGTTCGTCATCTTCAGCGTTCACGCCCATCTTGGAAACGCTTATACCACTCGTAAACTCTTGTTTTACTCATAGCAGACTCATCCTAGGCCTTTGTTGACATTTCGCACACTTTGTTACACTTTATTTCATATTTTACACAAAACTTGATACAAATCCTTTGATCCATTTTTTAACAAACAAAATCGCCGAGCTCATAAAAACACGTCTAACCTTAGAGGCTGCCACAGATAAAGTAAACAATAAATACTTTTGATGTTTTTTGTTGATATTTCTTGATAAAACTCCATAGTTAATGATTATGATGGAATTATAAATAAACTTTTTAATTAAATTTATTGGTTAAGTTTTACTTTTTTAGCGCTTTCGCCTAATTTATTATATAAATAAAACACGAGTGATACTTTAATCCACAAATTTGGAATATCCAGTGACCGGTTTCATCACTTTCGCGACATCTTCGAGACTGGTATCTTTATTAAAAAGTTAAATGTAATTATACAGAACAGAGGTAAGGATACATAATTCAAAGTTATATGTAAGTAAATTAAATAAAGTTATTTTTATCTTAAGGATCATTATCAACAAATTTTCTTTGGGTTAGCTAATGAATTGAAATAATGCTATTTTAATGAGTTTAAGTATTTTATTTTATTTTTGGTGTCCCATCCTTCGTGAGTGTGGTTTTGTAAATAATGATTTCTGAAAAACAAAGGGTAAAAATTCATTAGTAAAATTATATTACAATGGGTAAAGTAATGGAGAATGCACATGTGTTATCTGTTCATTAAGTAATTCTACGTCGGGTTTATTTTTTAATCTATTAATTTCGAGAATGTCTAATTTGTCAAGTTTATGGCCTTTAGGTGCAATATGAATTATTTTTACATTATTTTTTAATTCGAAGGAATGTTTGTTTTCTATTAAATGATTGACGAAATTTGAATTATCTTTATTATTAGACCATGATTGTATGTGCTCTTTTATGCGTGTATCAAAGGCTCTACCCGTTTGGCCTACGTAGCATGTATTTTTACAGTCGTTACAATTAAGAAGGTAAGTTCCTGAGTTGGAAAACTTATCTTTTTTGTCTTTAGTATTTACCAACAAATTAGCTAAGGAATTATTATTGTAAAAGGCTGCAGTGCATTTATTTTTATTTTCTTTCGCCTAAGTAAGCATCTTCACGGCTGGTGAATTGTCTACAGCATTTACAGTTTTTATACTATTCTTAACATATTTTAGAGATAAGATCAAATAAGTATTTTAACAGAGGACAGAAACATAAATATTTACTACTAGTTTGCTAAACAGTTCATTTTTGGGAGTTTTTGAACTGAAATTGGGATTAAGCTTTTATTATTTAAAAGGTGGGAAAAGGACACATCGCGAAATACAACAGAGTAGGAAATACACATTTTAATATAAAATAATAAAAAGTAAAACTCGACCAAGAAATTTCATTGATAAGTTTATTTATAACTTAATTACAATCATTAACAATAAATACTGCTGAAAATTTCAGTATACTTCGGAAGCACGTATAGCAACATTTTTTAAATTTTTATTTGACAATCGGACTCAACCCGCGACACCAAAAAAATCCGGTTGTTTTATGAACACAACTCGTATTTTATTTTTTATGACCACCATTGAAAAGAGCGTTAGTTCACATAGGTAGGATGTAGCAAATGGCGCTAAAGTAAAATTTAAAACTTCTCTTGCTCAGTATATTATGTTTTTTTTCTCTTAGTTCAGAAACCGTCAATCTTATACGAAATAAATCTCATTTTAAACGTGCCCGCAGCAGCTAGATATAAAATTTATTGATCTTACTGCCGACGGCCTGCTCCTCTCAGTACTCGTGTATGATTTTTCGATTAGATCTGGCACTGATTATCTTGTTTATTTTCAAGCTGTTCAAATTATTTTATTAGTTGATTGAGTTTGTTTTATGATAGAACACATTGACGTCATCCATTGTTCATAAGTTGTTTTTATGATTTACCCAAATATTTAATTTTGAGGGCCATTTCATCGAGTTGTAAATAACTCACTATTAGAAAATGGAATCGAGTTGGGGTAGAGTGGGATTCGAACCACGGACCTTCGGTCCGTGAGTCCGAGACACTAGCCACAGGACCACAACCCGACAAACTATTGAAACGACAAAAACTACATACCCTTGAAAAAACATTTTTTTTTTTAAAATTAAATAAATATTTGCGTTTTTATGATTTACCCAAATATTTAATTTTGAGGGCCATTTCAACGAGTTGTAAATAACTCACTATTAGAACATGGAAATCAAGTTGTAGTAGAGTGGGGTTCGAACCTCGGACCTCTGATCCGTGAGTCCGGAACACTAGCCACGGGACCACAACCCAATCAAATATATATATCTATGAATGCACAACCCGATTCAAAGTTCTAATATTCAAAATTCTAATATTCACGAAACAAAAAGCTAGTGTTATTTCTGGAAATAAGTTCTCTTGACTAAATGCACTTTCCTTGACAATGCGTGTTATTTTTGTTCATTGCTTATTGTTTTTACGTTTCGAATTTCCATAGGATAGGTCTTGCATTCGTTCATTCTTGTATGTTTTCTAAAATCATATTCCGAAATTCCATAAGAAATCTGGAAACGTATTAGTCTGGCAACCCTAAAACACACATCAGCGCCCCCCATTACGCCAACTTAAACTTGTGGGTCTGAAAAGTGCGTAAATCATACAAAATAGTGTTATTTTCGACGTCGCCCATTTTTTATAAGCTGCTTATTTCTTTATTTTTATTATTAATCGAGTAAAAACCAAAAACGTTTTAAACCGGCAGTGTGCAATAAAGGAAATAATGATTATTTATGCAAAACGAACATAATACGTTTCTATTTTTTCTTTAACACTCCGTGACATTGAATTTATGATAATATCTGCCCACTTAAAAAGTGAAGGCTATCTTTTAAAATGTATCCTAACTAGAGATGTAATGCCGGTGGTATACCATTGGTAGTTTATTCCTAGAAACGTATTCTACCGTATAATACCGTATAATACGGTAGAATACGGTAGTTTTCGGTAGTTTTGGTAAAAAAAGATTTTCTTAATAAAATGGTTGTATTATCACTTGATTAGTAATATTTGGTATTTTATAGTAAGAAACTTTATATGTGTAAGAAACATATAACAACAGAGATGAAGAACATTTTAGAGAAGGTAATATAGAAGTCTAGGCAACTACAGGGCTTATGAACTCTCATTGACTGATTTATTTGGCCACTGTACACACCGAGTAACATTCACAATTTTGCTTATATTTGAACATCTGTATTCTTCAATATAACTTCACATGCATCTACAGATGAAAAAATTGAAGGAATATAGATGTTCAAATTTGGGCAGAATGGTGAATGTTACAGGGTGTCTAAAGTGGGTACTTAAACCAGCCAATGACAGGTCATAAGCCCTGTAGATGCCTAGGCTACTATATTACCTGCTTTAAAATGATCTTCATCTCTGTTAAATATGTTGATATTTACAGCTCCCCAAGGAGTTGAATCCAGTCCTTGTCTACAAACATTTTGATAAACTCAAAATAATGTGTTAGAAATCGTATAATACGTTAGAATACGGTATTTTTTTATGTATTTTTCATAGAAAACATTCTTTGTAATATTTTATTATTTTCATCCATACAGCACTGCCTCATTTCAGTCCATAGGGAACTTTTCAATATTTTTATTTTTTCGCTCTTCTCACGTAAATTTTCAGTAAAGAAGCCGTACTGTCACGAAACATGAAATTATTCATCAATAAACTAATAAACAGACGGCAAGGGGCTCAAAATAAAACAAGAATAATAAAATCATAGTAAAAAAGTATTTATTTTATCAAAATATTTCCTATTTTTTACCTAAAAAATAAACCAGCAAAACTCCGGTAGACTACCGGTTACTACTGAGCGATTTGGTAGACTACGGTATTTTTGCAAATCTTATCCTAACTCATAAAAAAAATAAAATAATAATAATAATAAAATAAAACATTAAAAAAAAAATAATGAAAAATAAAAAAATCCTATCTCGTAAAAAATATTATACGTCTATTAACCTTTACCCGCGCTGTTAGATCTCCACATAAATCAAAATTAACTCCTTGTTTAGCGTCCCTACAATACTGAAAAGCCCATTTCACACCATGGCAAAAATTCGCAAGGCACGAAAAAATAATGTACAGCGAATTGATATATATTGTATTATAATTTTTATTAAATTGGATTTTTTTTATGACAGGCAAACGCAAAAACTAGTACACCATGAGGCAGGGACGAATCGTCCAAATATGCGATTATGCACAGCTTATCTTATCTTATTTTACTATAGTGAATATGTTCATGGGAAAATAAATATAATAACTCTTATTTATTATAAATCACCACCACCGTTTATATCTTCTTACAAAAAAATATCTATAAAGTGCGTCCAGCGACCAGCCCGTTCTCAGTAAACGATAAAACTAGCCGATTACCTCACTTATTCGTCCATTCAAAAAAATATACTATATTTCACGTCTTAAACCCAGTCGCCATTTTTTAGTACTAAGTCAAGCTTGCAGATTAAAAATATTATTTGAAAATTCTCTACTTGGAAACTAGTATTTTGAACATTACTTCCGAACGACTACTTTTCTTTGATAGGATACCATTGACATACGAGTAATATGTATCACATATAACATGTGGTGTTCGAAGTGGCCGTTTTTCGCTTTATTTATTTTAAAAGGAATCGGCTAGTGCTCAGTGTTGACATTTTAATTATAATAGAAATATCTGCTGAATGTCATTGTGGTATTTTTTAGTAAACTTTTGTGCAAGAATTGTATTCAAATAGTCTGTAATAAAGCTACGTTTATCGCAAAATTAATCATAATTGTTGTTTGGGTTGATCTTCGCAGAACCACAGAAAAAATAGCCATTTATAATTATGTTACTTTTATACATATTATGTACTTATTAATTTCTTACATTTGATTAGCTAGGCGTTTATAATTAAATAGTTTTAGTTGTTATTTTTATATAAGTATAGAACTACTTATGCATTAAAAGATAAAAAATCTCCATCTTAGAACAGGCTGAGCCATGTTAGATAGAGACTATCCTAAACAGAGAACATTCCGTTTTCTATTCACTAGTTTTATAAAGATTCCCTGTTATTTAATATGTATAATTATTTTATACAATAAATTTATAAAATAAATAATAAATAAACGTAGGTACAAATTAATTACTATTTTTTGTAGATTATCTTTCAAAAAAAACTCCACTCGCCACTGCCATGGGGTCGACTAACCTCCACTCGATTTACTTTTGTGGGATTTTTAAATGAGAATAGCCGCTTAATAATTTTAAAATAAATAAAAAATAGTATAATAATTGTCAATCTACCCTAATGTTACTGTGCCATGCAGATTTTTACGATACGTGTGAAATAGGCCAATCAAATAGTCGGTTGTATTTAGGGACCGGATTGCAATGGGATGTTAACAGAGTTATCTTCAATTGCCTAAAATAATAGCGAATTTTCTCGATAAATATTAATGTAGTTATTTTTTTACATCTTCAATATGACAGGTTACCAATGAAGATACTACTAATTTTTATACAAAAAAATAACACATTTTCGTATAGAAAATTCCATTTTATTCCATAGACAGTGTAAGATAATTATGTCGGCTTTCCACTGTATTAGGTTCCCAGTAATTTCAAAACTAGTAAATAAAATAAGGTGGTCGGTTGATCATAAAAATATTTTAGTATTATAAGCGTTAAAATAAAAATAGTAGCTATTAGGTATGCGATACCTTTTTAACGTTTCATGAGCTTCAATAACATGTTTGTATTAAATTTTTCAGAAAAACTTTAATTTTTCAAACGGTTGTTATTTTCGCGTCAAAATCGTAAAACAGGTAACGTTGTGCTTCTTAAAACTTTTGAAATAATCATAAGTGTACATTATGTTTCGCAAATTTTAATAGGAAGCCTTGCGAAAATTACTAAAAATATTTATGTAAATTTTTATCAATGCATTAAAATGATAAAATCGCATAATACGTACAGTTTATTATACAGAATTGCGCGCTCTGTGATAGTGAAATTCATTCAAAGTTCGATTGAAAATTTGATAATATATTTATCTCGTATCTAAGGTTATTTACATAATATACTCAGATTGAATCTATGGGTGTTTTATAATATACAAGAGCATAATAATACAAAAATACATTTTAAAAAGGATTTTAAATATTCCATCATAATATAAGATCAATAATATTGTCATGAAAAGTATCCAGTTTTATCTACGTAATAATACATATACTCGTATATAGTATATATATATATGTGTAACTTTTGGGCTTTATGCCCGTTTTCCCGATCATGCAGAAAAAAAATGATTTTGAGCCCATTACAGGTAAAGTGAACTGACATTTTCAGGGGTTATATCCCAAAAATAGCGATTTTTCAAGATTTTTTCCTGAGAAAACGTTTAAATTTATTAATGTAAAAATTTGTACACCTATTTAAATACCTTTCAACTATATTTAAACAGTTTTTATTTATGAAAATAATAATTTTAAAAGCTGCTATAGCTGATCTCCACAAGAGCTCTTCTCAAAAAAGGCGCCTTGCGATGACCACTCTTCAATTATTTTTCAAATATTCTCAAAAAATCTTCAATTACTCTCTAAAAATTATACTTACAAAGCTTGTGTTAAAATTTGAGGCTGATCGGTTTAGCCGTTTCCGAAAAATCTTGGTCACTGACTTTAAAAACGATGTTTGTTGTTATCTAGATGCTAACTCTGAATAACTTGATAAGTTAGAACGATTGCAGAATGTTTGTCTACGTTATATTGTTGATAAATCCACCTGGTCCATGAAGGAGTATAGAAATTGAAAAATCTGATTATGTAATGAATATGGGCAGAATGGTGAATATGTTGATAAACATATACATTTTTATAAATATCTACATTATACTATGAAGAGAGGCGGGGGAAAAGAGGAAAGGAAAGAGGCAGGAAAAAGGAAAAACTTAAATATTCAGGAAGTGACATTTCATACGTGATTTGAATATAAATAAATATGGGGCGCGTCTCGGACATCAATAAGCAGATTATTTTATAATCGATTAGCTACTACTGTGGAGAGAGTACTAAGAGGAGGCAAACAAATTAGAGCGGTGAATGGGTATTGAAAGGGTTCTCTCGTTACTAGAACGAAGAGTTAGCCCATGCTGTGATAGAGGTTGGAAGAGCTCTCTCAGATAAATAGGCGAAATGGTATTATTACAAATATTGTGAAGAATGCTTCTTGTATGTCTGATACTGAGCCAGTGTAGTTGCGTGCTATATTCGGTTGAGGTCGAATTTGCGATGATTAAAAATAAAACGTATACAAACATTTTGTAATCATTCTAACTTATCGAACAATGCAGAATTATCATCTGGATAACATACATCTGCATAATCCAGGATTGGAAGAGGTAAGCTCTGGATTACTGTTTGCTTCACATTGATTGGCAAGAAATTCTGAAATCGTTTAAGTGAGTGCAAGCTTTGTTAAGCAAGCCTTATGTTTTCTAGATTAACCCGAACACGTAGTACTTTTACTTACACGTTCGGTAGACGATTATTTCACAGGCCCAACGTCCGATTGCCAAATAATTTGGCGAGAGTTTCAGACTTGGAGCTCTAAAGACAATAGACTAACTGATAAAGTAATCGCCGTGGGAGATATTGCGAAATCTGTTAACTTATTGCTCACCAGTTCTTGTGCGGATTAGAAATTATCAGTTAACTTTCAACTCTCCCAGGCATAGGGTTACCATATGACAGGCGTTCGCCACACCGACGGAAACAATTTATATTTTATTATAATATTATCTTATTCATTATTTTATTGACTGGTTTTCTACTACCTGGGAAGCTAACATAGTTATCTACAACTGTCTGTAAAATAAAACCATTTTTCTGTAACATAATGTGCACGTATATTTGTATTTTGCAATATCAGTAACCTGTTATTGAATAAAATAAAACCTATTATTTTTTTTAAACATTTTTTATTTTTAAGTAACCGACCGAAACAAAATCGGCCTCGTGGTGTAGTGGTCAACGCATTTACCTACCATGCAAGAGGTCTCGGGTTCGATTCCCGGTATTATCTGTTGTGATTTATCTTAATAGCTCCCTAGGGGGGGAAATCCAGCATTTTATCTACAATCATTTGAGCAAACTTAAAAAATCGTTAATTTTTTTAAATAACATTTTTGCCATGTATTTTATAAAAGGAGAAAAGTGGGGATAAAAATTTGGTAGAAAAACTTTCATATAATCAGTATTTAATCATAGAATATCTTTTTTTGTTTATCCTTAATTAGTTAGTTAATAACGTCTGAAGAACTAGTATAAACATTTAATAACATTTTATTTTATATCAATGTTTATCAAGAACATATTTTTTCTAATTGATTTTTAATATTTCAAGGCGTTTTTTATTTCCTTTATTATCTAAAACAAAGTTTTAATGTTTCAATATTTAAAAGACATATTTTATTATACATTATTTTTGCGGTTAAATATTAGTCTCTTTACCGCGACAGTTACATTACACATTCCATGGAAATGAACTCTGATATATTGTTATTACCTACCAGGCATGCGAAGCTTGTGCATAAATAAACTTTTATTAAGTCGGTTCTCTAAAAGGTTCTTGGAATGTGTGGTAAAAACTGGTAAACATACAGGTATTTGGTAACAGCTGCTGGTTAGGCACCATTTTGTAAAATGGCGGATGTTTTCGGAGAACTGTCATCCGCGGGTTTTCCCGCGCATCGCATCCGACAAAAAAAGTTATCTATGCATTTATATTTATAAATATAGTGTGACCACTCTTATATATAATGAGCTGAACCCAGCAATGCTTTGCTATTGATTTGAGTTCTTGCCATATAGATTAAATGAACACAATCGAAAGTTTGATATCAATTATTGTATTTAGTCCAAATTCGATATGTAATTCATTTTCAAATACTGAATTAAAGTACCTTAGTACTTGTTTGTGTTTAAATTCCAAAACATAAAATAATTCATTTTTAAATGTAGAATGATTTTAGCAAATGTACAACTCTGCTCAGGGGTGCATTTTAGTTAGGAATTATTTTAGAATTACCAAAAATCCAGTAAAAAGAAATAAATGGGTAGAAATTACAAGGAATTCAATGAAATAATCTGATTGGGATCCATAAAAACACGCATGTTATTTGTAAACATTCAAAAACAAACTTTTTTATACACAATAAAATAACCTCCATCCATTTTTTTTGTAAACGCATTCTCGGCGAATGCAACCCTGGTGATGGATAAAAAAAACATTTGCGCTCCTAACTTTTTTTGTGCTAAATAAATTGAAGATTTTATGAGCTAAAAACCTTCCCGTGGCAAAAATTTGAAATAGGAATATGGGAGTCCAAAAATTTTTATCTATAGATAGTAAGAATAATTATTCCTTTTTTTTTCATTTATTTAAAGCACATAGATTAGGATTTACAATGTTAAACATTTATTTACGTATTATTTCTTTGTTTAGAATCACTAAAACAAAATGTATATTCTATAGGTACCTAGTACCTACTCTTGAGTTGATTTTCACAAAAATGGCGCTATATAAATTATCCAACTATATATATATATAATATGTGTGCTTATTAAGTAAATACCTACGTACCAAACAGTATTATTTCTTGTCTTGCGTATTTTACTAAGAAAAATCAATAATAAATAAACGCAGTTAATAAAAAATCACTCAGATAAGTGAATCCAAGGTACTTACAGTAAATGCATAATTACTGATTGTACAAAATCATTGACAATTATCGTATTAAATCCATCGTCTTTGTAGTCAATAAACCCCATTCGTGAATCCATTAAAATGAAACGTCAATCAAATTATGTATTCAAGAGTTTCTTTCCTTATAAATTATTATGAAAATAAAACTTTGTTATCAGTAATCATATAATAGACAGTAACCACTCATTTCATAATCACACCCTAAAACTCCTGCACCATGCAAATTATAGAAATTCACAAAAAATTAAATTCTGAAAACAACCTAATTAATAATCACACATTCAACCACCCCTCGCCTTTATTGACTATGTTCCCTTTGCGACCACCCTCACCGCACTCACCCTCTAAAGCTAGGGTTTCCTAGGACAGCGGCGCCCGTATTTTTACGGCCGTAGTGAACGGTGATGCGGTGGACAGCCGTCGTAAAGGTGACTAGAGTGTGGTTTTCTAGGAAAACGGTGTTATCAACACCATTTAACACCGTTTTTCTAGGAAACCACTCTCTAATCACCTTTACGACGGCTGTCCACTGCATCACCGTTCACTACGGCCGTTAAAATACGGGCACCGCTGTCCTAGGAAACCCTAGCTTTAGACTCGCGTCTGTTAACACTCTCTTAGCCGAGCGACGTCTTCCCACACATTAAATCTTAGACTTACTTATTGCAACTTCCACTTATGTGCTAAATTTTAAGAAATAAATTCGACTTAATGTTCTGTCCATGTTTTCATATCTGTACTTAAGATAACCATTCATTCATATGCCAACACCTTAGATAAGGGAAAAAACCCCCCTGCTCTAAGTTTCACTGATTAATCTGTTTATTTTTTGTTTAGATTCGATGACATTGTGAACAATATTCTGTGTTTATTATATTAGTTTTATATCACCCGTCGATGGGAGGAGTGCTCTCCCGAAACTATAGTTGTGTTCTTGTAAAATAATAAAATTGTGTAACACTGATAACAAAGTTTTATTTTCATAATAATTTATAATGAAGTGTTACGAAGTGAATGCCGATTCAATTAAAAATATTCTTTCCTTATTTTTATGAATGACGATAATCGATTAATTTATTTTATTTTATTTGATTTACAATATTTATTTTTTATTTTTTACATAAACGGTATAAATTGCCTTTAACATATATTGAACATAAATATGAAAAAAAAATACCTATATTAATACATAACAAAACATGATAAAATTGCATAACTATAGCAATAGTAACAAGTAGGTAAATATCCATAAGCAACCAAAATTAGTAATAAATTAAAAAATAATAATAAATATGAAAAAAGAAAACATTTTTAAATATAAAGAAAAGTTTAAGAATTATATTGCGAGAGAAAAAAAGAAATCAGACTCGTTTTATAATTGTCAAGTCCAGAACCAAATATACCAGCCTTGTCCTCATACTGATTTCCATTTTTGTGGAGCCTAGGGATAGGCGAGTGCATGTGATAGTTGGCCCTAGAACTTGCAGAGCAAAAAGGAGATCTGTGGCGGGTATGTTGACCAGGTAGTCAGGTACACAGAAACACACCAACTCCAGCAAATCTGGACAGTCAATGAATGAATTGATCACTTTATAAAATAATTTTAGGTCAGTTAGGATTTTTCTACCGGAAAGTTTAAAAAGATTTGCTGAAGATAACAATTGATTATAACTAAATAAAGCAGCTGAAATATGTAGTTTAAAATTAATACATGTAAAATTTCTTCTTCTTTTTATTTATTTTCAGTTTTTATATTTTAATTTTCAGAATACAAGTATTTTTCGAATTTCTTTTTATTTTTATTCTTCAACATTTTTTATATTAAGTAACAATCATACACATTGTGTTTAGCTATTTTTTTTATTATATTTCATTCGCGATTATAATTGGTTTTACTAAGGGGAATTATTATTAATCTGTTTAACAAAGAGTGAAAACTGGCCATTTTATGTGCAATTGGGTGTAAGGAATTTGCAGGAATTGCAGTGTCTGTGTGTGTAGGTTTTCAGTCAATACTGTGGGTTTACTTATTTTTAAAGTAGGTTTTTATATTTATAACGAATGTAGTTATAACTCGCCAGCAAAAATGCCACTGGGGTAAAGACTCAAGTATTTAACCACGTGTCCCACTCGTTCTTACATTCAGCGCGAAGACTATGACTCTGACAGAGCGATCTTCTCATAAATTGCAAGCTCCACAGAGAAGTATGGATGTTTTTAAAATTCAAAAAAGATTTGTTAGGAAAATGGTAAATGCTGATTACCTGGCAACATGTAGGCCAATTTTTATTAGTTTATTAGTGTCGGGTATTTACATAATGGAATTTTGTTTTATTGTTGAATCAAGACCTGAATTTTAGGACACAGGAAAAAATACACTTTCATAGCATTGAGCATGTTAGGTTTCATAATTCGAATGAGTAAACACTTTGATAATCCAAAGGCCCTTATTTCATTATATTATACATTTGTCAGAAGCCATTTGGAATACGCCTCTCAGATATGGAATCCCCAGTATGCCATATATATAAGTAGAATAGAAAATATTCAAAACAAATTTATAAAGTACCTTAAATACAAAACCGGTATTTCTTATGTATCTACTCTCACTGCCTCCACCTTCCATGGAATCATTTCTCTACAATACCGCAGAGTGTGTGCGGACCAACTACTGCTTTACAAAATTGTGACAGGAATGGTTGACTGTACAGAGCTGCTTGGTTTAATAACAATACATGTGCCAGCCAGGATTTGTAGACGGTACCACCTGTTTCATGTACCAATAAGTAAAACATCGTATGTTAAAAATGCTTTTTTTCGTAGGACTTTTTCAATGTACAATACAAAATTTAAAAATATAGATTATACAAACATCATTCTGTCAGATTTAAAATTTACACTAAAAATGTATTATGTAACTTAGTAGACATTATAATAATAAATATGTACATCTCCCCCCCCCCCCTCCTTATCCTCTCTTCAAGCATTTTTGTCCTTATCCCGCCCAATTTACAGTAACTTAATGTTCTTAAAATTAAAATTTAAAAAATCTTTGATTATTGAGTACATGAAAATAACATTTTTATATGTATAAATTGTATGTATTTATTTGAAATGTAATATATATTTTCTTTACTAACTTTGTATACTATGTGGAAATCTGTTATTAGTTCTGAGTTTATACACTATATATGTTTGTTTACTAAAAATATGTATGTAGAACTGTTGATTTCCCTAATAAAATAAAATAAAATAAAATAATAAAATAACACCAGGAATAAAAGTAAATGTAAAATTCCATTAACGAAACAATCTTTTATACAAAGAGGGCCCGTATGCATGGCAGATGGCAGTAACAATATATAATAAGCTCCCCAATAAAACTAACGAAATAAATTGTGTTGAAAAATTTGCAGGTGTTTAAAAGTGTTTCTAATCGATAAATGTTTCTATAATAAAAATGAATATTTGGAAGATGTGATAGAATAATTAAAATGTATTTAATATAATTAGTACAAGCAATACACACCATAATATTGTGTAATATTTTTACCGTTTGTGTTTTTTCCAAACTTTTTCATTTTTTTTTTTTTTAAATATAATTTTTATTCCATTTTTTTTTATTTAGTTGTGGTTAGACTGTAAGAAACTGCAAGTGGCAATAAGTCCGCTATTTAACTGTGTATACCTTTGTAATTATTTTTGTGTGTATGACATTGTATACGGTTAAAAGATTTATTATTATTATTATTATAAAAGTTACAACAGTAAACCAGTTTATTTATCGACAAAGTGAATGATGAATTATTTGAATTATTCCTGATATTAAATCGGTGGTTTTACGAAAATATCGAAACTGAATTATTGCTAATTGATTCGATTTGCTCATTCTTGCTAAATTATTGAGGCTTTCGGCAATAGCAATATTCTTATAGAAAAGTTGCTTTCTTAGAAATAACTTTGATGTGAAATACAACGGAGGCAAAACCTAAAACGCGAAGGCGAAAAAACTCGGAGAGTGAAAATGGTGTAATTTTACCTAGTGCAACATCGTGGATTTATTATTTACGAACCATAAAATAATTATTAATATTCAAAGCATTCGCTTTCTTTAGAATTGACGCTACTGACTGGGAAAACATTTTTGAGAAAGGAATGTAGAAGGCTAGGCATTTATAGGACCTACGACCTGTTACTAGCTGGCATTTTACTTTACAAAAGTCTCGAGATGCAAGAATTGAAAAAAATATAATATTTAATCATAGACAGAATTGAGAATGTTACACAGCGTGTTAAGTGGCCACTTAAGCCAGCCAATGACATGTCACTTCTCAGAAATGTTTGAAATCGAAACAATATTTAAGACGCTTACAATTCAGCAAGATTTTAATTTTAAAACTACTGTGTAAATATTTCATCATCATCATTCCCTTTCCACACCTAATAGTGCATAGGGCACTGTATTGGTACACCGATCGCAGCGTATCTTGATAATTTTTTGTTACTTGAAGGTAAGCTGATCAGTCTTACGCTCCGGTACCAGTCTAGGGACTATGAAATATTCTAGTGTAAAAACGCCTTTTTAAATAATATTTCATATAAACCATGTCGGGAATCGAACCCGAGACCTTTTGCATGGTAGGCAAATGCGCTGACCATTACACCACGAGGCCGACAAATATTTAAAAAAATATTTTAAATGAAAATTAAAAAAAATAAAAAATTACTCATGCAATAAATTCCAATGTAATTAACTCCCTTAGAAGTTAAATCGAATTTTGTCTACAAACACTCACTCAAAATTTTAATTGTTCATTAACTTTGTCGTCAAACGTTTCAATAAATTTTAGTTAATATTTTTACATAACCACTTACTGACATTTTTATGCCTACCGGATACAAGACGTACCCGTCTCTTCGTCGGGACACTAATCACACCAACATGCAAACCCCACTGTACACGATGACTGTTGCACAAAAATATGAAATCAACATCTGGAAACATGCTGCTAGAAGCTAACACCAATATACAGTGATTATAATCTTATGATGATGATCAGTCTTACGGCTCTAGTGCCAGTTCACGGATAACTTAATATTTTTAGTGTAAAACAACATTTAATACCAAGCATTTCACGTCAACCTTCCCAGGAATCGAACCCGGGACCCTAAGGGAATATTTCACCTAACTACACTGACCACTGACTCAGCATTAGGCATAGAAGAAAAAATCACATTCTATCACTTCTTGACAATATTTTAAATAATTCCACTTCTATTGTTTATCTGAGAGAGCTTTTCCAACCTACATCACAACATGGGCTAACTCTTCGTTCTAGTAACGAGAGAAAGAATTTTAATACTCTTTCATCGCTCTAATGTTCTTGCCTCCTCTTTCACAGTAGTAGCTGCTCGATTGTGGAATAATCTTCCCACTAATGTTAGAGACGCTCCTTCTTTATTTAAATTTAAGTCAAGATAGAAATGTCACTTTCTAAATATTAAAGTTATTCCTTTATCCTTCTCCTTTTCTGTCCATCTTCTCTACTCTCTTCTTAGCAAAGTGTTAATTCTTTAATATTTTATTAATCTTTGTTTTTAATTTAGTATAAAATCGTAAGATTTAATATGTCCATGTACTTGTAATTTTCTCAAACTGAACGGTTTGGGTAGGTAGGAAGAAATTGCCTTAAAGCAATATGCCCGCCCTTATATTTATATAAATTGTATAAAAATTTTCAAATAAATAAATAACCACGCGTACGCACCATCTACACCTCGAGGTGGACTTTTCTCCTTTCGATTTCCTTTTTCGTAATTTTTACCTGAGAGTAGCCATCGAGTCGAAATTACTCGTCCAGGATTCTGGTTCTATTTCATTCGCAGAACTGAATTGACTTTCGAATTGCTTCTTTAAATTTATTTCTATGAAAATTAACGTCTTCGAAAAATGCAGATTTTAGAATGAAACAATAATTCAAAATAGATTTTTGCTAGCTAAAGGACCTGCATACATGTAATAAAGTTTTTGCCGTATGTTTCAAAATGTTCGCTTTTCGGAGTCGTTGCTAAATCACACTTGATTGGTGTGAATTCCTTCACCAAATATGCCATTCTAGTTTACTGACCACTCGCGCCTGCGATCCACCTGTCTATCTACCTGTGCGCTGTCTACTGTCCAGATACTGGGGCCAGGTAGGTACCCTGACTACAGAACAGCCAACCTTGGGCCCGTTCTGGTCGGACAGTGCTGTGAACTGTCGAGGAACTACTTGGATAGAGACTTTCAATGTCCCTTTCACAAATAATGTACGAACGCAATTGCCACAAGGTTTTGTTTATTTATAGTAATATATAATAAGTCATTTCTGCCTCTGAAAAACCTGAGATGTCCTCCATCATACTCATGCATTATGGTAAAAATGCGTAACATTTGACATTTTATCATTATCACCCATTGGACAATAATGCTTTGTCGAATTTCTATTTTTGAAAACCTTCGACAATTTAATTACAAAGTACGTATTAACTAATTTATTTATGTTTGAAACCAACACAGTCATAGTAATAAACAATACATAAAGAATAACAACAAATAATAAGACCATTTATGGAATTCATACAGCAACAAAAATAAAAAAATAAAAAAACGTACAGTTCGCTAGGGGTGAAAGGAAGTGGGATGGAAAAATAAGGAAGGAAGAGAAGAAGAAGAAATAGTAAGTAAATATAAAATCATGAAAAAAGAAATCAAAATGTCTATAAATGCAACACATACAACATACATATATATACATACACACACATCCATATATATACATACATACACATACACAAATGAACATGCATATATATACATACACATACATACACACATGAACATATACGCATACACAAATGCACATACAAACGCTACACATATATAATTAATAATAAAATAATGAAAACTAATAAAGAAAACGATAAAAAAATAGTGACTAAAAATTTTGCTCTGATAACGTCTCTATCGCAATTTTGATGTATTTTTTAAAACAGTATTTTCTTTCGTTGAAAAGATCTTTCGTGCTAAATTTTTTATCGTATGACAAGCATACTCGATAGATGTATTAATTTTTCTATGCCTATCTTGGTCCCATTTTAAATTTTATTCCACTTTCAATTGTTTTAGTCGAACTTATTTCTTTGGGTATTTTATGAATGTGTTACATTTTTGTCAAAAGAAAATAGGCGACCTCAGTGGTGTAGAGGTTAAGGCTGTAGTCTCATAAAATGTACGGAAATCGTGCGTTTTAGGTATTCTGTTAAAAAATATACCATGGAGTTTTATATTACAAAAATATAATTCCTTTGCCTCCGGCAGAATAGGCCTCTTAAAATTAAGACCCAACTTCGGAACATTGGTTCTCATAGAAAGTGAAATTTCTTCAATTGATTTAAATGTAATAAATTCATAAAAATAAATTGAACAAAAGAACTGTGACGGCAAAATCTGAGTTTTAGTTTTTGAAAAGAAATACAAGCAATTGAATTGCATAAATTGTTTGGTACAATTTATCATAATAAATTTAAACGTCATTCGACGGCCAATATGAACATTCATATATTGATAAAAATGTTCCGCAGAAATTAAAACCTTCTTTAAAATAAATTCAAAATATACAATTCCATAAAAAAGGGTATGAATTAAAATATTTTTTGTAACGATTATTAAATGCATTATTTTACGTAGAATTAATGAAAAAACTCTACTAATTATTTATTTTGGGCCTGGGCGTTCTTTGCTGTAATACACCACTATAATTGGGCCTACTGGCCTGTAATGCTGCTATTTTTTTTACTGAAATAAGACAAAGGACGTAGTAAACTCCGATAGCAAATGTCATCAAACGGAGGCGACAAAAAAAACATTTGGCCTGGTTGAATATTGCGGATGCCTCCTGATAGCTTTAATAAAGTTTGCCTACTTTACAAGGCATCAGGTTCTCGACGACTGCTGCTGAATGTTCGTCGGCAGTTCATGTCAGAACTACGGGGATGCACAGGAACTGGTTGCTGACAGAGATGGCCGAAGGCTCTTTGTGGACCCTATGTGCTTCAACTAGGAAACTGACATAGAACGATGATGAGATATTGCAACAGTATTGACTGGCTTTCATAAAACACATCATCATAAGTTCGACACTCCTGGGTGGATCTTGAATACAGATCCAGGGATATCCTCCGCTCTTGCCGGTCTACTGCCCTTCCTCTCCAGCTCCTTATTTCCAACGTTGTCGTTTTCGCACTGATGCAGTCCATCCATCGCATTTTGTGTCTTCTTGGTCTTCGTCGTCCGTACGGCACAGAAAGAGTTAGGCGTTATATGGGATTTTTGTCGTCCATCCTAATTATTTCTACCTTAAAGGATAAATCACGGGAGTCACTTTGAACCAAATGTTCAGAAAACAAGATTTTGTGACTGTGTTATTTTTAAAACATCATTGAACGAACCAAATGAGATCATTTCAATCTATTTAAAAATATGTGTATTTTATATCTGTAAAATATTTTGATGATAATAGCACATATTAAAAT
The DNA here is from genome assembly GCF_059751315.1 of Micrasema longulum. Lineage (NCBI taxonomy): Eukaryota > Metazoa > Arthropoda > Insecta > Trichoptera > Brachycentridae > Micrasema > Micrasema longulum. The sequence continues at coordinate 500,121 of NW_028277513.1, forward strand.
AGCAGATCTTAGACTACCATTTTTTTTTTTGCATTAAAACCAAGTAAACTTTAGATTTTTATTTCAGTTTCAAAAAGCAATTTATATGACGAAAGTGGGCTTCGGTGGTTTATTGACGTATAAAAAGCCTTTTGCGTTTCTGGATTTTTAACTTTCAAAACGGCAAAAAGTGGGCTCCCGTATTTTATTTATTCATTCATTATTTATTTTGTATTTACAGATCAATGTTCTCTCACTGGGGTGTCCCGTGCCGAAGGAAATATTTTACAACAAATATAATGAAACGTGCGTTAAATTAGTTATTCAACATAGTTAACATAATAAGAAAATAAAACGTAATTAATCTAATTAACCTAATTATCATCGTAAACATAATAAGCAAAATAAACTAAAATAATCATAAAAAACGCAATAAAATTCATATAAACTTGCAGAGAAAATTTAATAATAATGAAATAAATTTTTACCTATTTGGCTTGATCCACTCATCGATCCGTGCGCAACCCACCTCCACTATCCATTTCTCAATAGCTATTTGATATTGAGAGTACTTACTAATTGTCCTTATGGACAATGGAAGTAGATTGTATACTTTAACCGAGTAGTAGTAAGTTGTTTTTGCAGCATCAGGGTGGAGTATCTAGTAACTCTTGTATGTGTGTAATGAGTTATGGAAGGAAGAGAATAATGTTTGTGTGCGTACAGTAACAGAGCTTTTTCATAAAGTTGTTTTACAAATGTAACATTAAGATTTACGAATACACCTAATAAAACAATAAAAATAATGTGAGCTCACTGGGGTTACCTGTGCCGAGGACAATTAATAATATATATATATATATTTTTAAATGCGAGAATATATAAAGAAGGTTTTATGTACATAGAGAAATTACAAAATGTTGAGACAGTTCTAAACACTATGTATTTATGTTTATATTTAATTTATTTTTACCTCTATTGTTTATATTATTAAACGCACAATAAAATAACAATAACATAACATATTATACAGGTTTATGGAGCGGGTGATTTAATATTGGTTTGGGCGAATGAAACAATTCATTTTACTTCTACCCAGCTCCACTATCATATATCATCTGAGGTATAGTTATATGGCCAACCGACCTCGACCTCCCAACCTTGATGAAATGGTAGAACACATCAACATAAAAGCAAATAAATCAAGATAAACTAAATTAATTCGAAACATGCTTTCTCCTAGCCAATTTCGCTGCATGTATTTCATTTCCTTTACTTGCAATATGTTATTTACCATTTCCTTTACTTGCAATATGTTATTTACCATTTCCTTTACTTGCAATATGTTATTTACCATTTCCTTTACTTGCAATATGTTATTTACCATTTCCTTTGCTTGCAATATGTTATTTACCATTTCCTTTACTTGCAATATGTTATTTACCATGTCCTTTACTTGCAATATGTTATTTAGCACAATAAACAATAAAGGTCGGTTTCGGATCAAAAGTCAACAGCTCTTTTTTTTAGAGATATATTAAAAAAAATAAACAAATTTAAAATAGTCTCAAAGGCTTCAAATGAAATAAATTTTGTTGTGTTATTTTTATTTTCACAAAATAAAATATTAAAAATAATGTTGAAAACATAAAAAATTGTGTTCATTTGATTATTTATTTTATTTATAAATTTATTGCAAAAAATAATATACATACTTAATAACGGGGAATCTATATAAAACCAATTAATGTAAAATGAAAACGGAGTGTTCTCTGTTTATGATAGTCTCCATCTAACATGGCACAGCCTGTTCTAAGATGGAGATTTTCTATCTTTAGAGCATAAGTAGTCCTATACTAATAAAACAATAACTTAAAAAAGAAAAACTAAAACTACTTAATTATAAATGCCGAGCTAATCAAATGTAAGAAATTAAAAATCATTATTAAACTAATATAAAGTATATATATGTGCCAATAATACATGTTACTTAAACATAAATAATATAGTATAATATATGATAAAACAAATATAAAGCAATGAAATACATAAAAATATAAATAATATGTGTATCAATTATATAAAGTACTACGTTTTTTGATTTACATATATTTTTCAAAAAAATCTCTCGCTGCACTATTTATATGTGCTTTATTTTTATTTTAAATTTTGTTTTACATTTTGAGTTTTTTATATTTGGCAATAAATCATTAAATATTTTTGGAGCAATTACATTGTATTGCTTTTTACCAAAGGCGGTTGATACAAATTATGATTTGTATACAATCTAATTATTGTAATATCGATGAGTTATTATTATTATTATTAAATGACAAATACCTATCAATAATATCTATAATAATAAATTATTAAAAAATTAATAACAAAGAAATTCGAAAATATTTATCATAAAAAGTCTACATTTGAAACCGCTATGGACAGCGTATTTTGGTTTTCTGACTTTTATTACATTTTTCACAATAACTTCATGATAGGCAAATTTTGGCAGCTAATTTTTATAAATGTTTTTTATGAATACCTAGACTACAAAACATCATTAAATGTAAAGCATGGGGAGACTTGGGTGACTGTCAAAAGTCTAGATAAACTTTTTTTTTTAATATTATTTTATTTTATTATGGAAATAAAAGACGAGTTATACTTTAATCCACAAATTTGGAATATCCAGTGAATGGTTTCATCGCTTTCACGACATCTTTGAGACTAGTATCTTTATTAAGGAGTTCAATGTATTTATTCAAAACAGAGGTAAGGATAGAGCATTCAAAGTTATAACAATCATTTAATGGAAAATAAACATCTCTTTGATTAAAAAAACAATGTAAAAATAATTCATATTGTACCTAAAGGCCATAAACTTGACAAACTAGAAATTCTCGAAATTAATAGATTAAAAAATAAATAAAATATATCAACTCATTGGTTATCCCGAAAAAATTTGTTAACGATCCTTAAATATAAATAATTTTATTTAATTTACTTTAATATAATTTTGAATTCTCTATCCTTACCTTTTTTTGTATAAATACATTGAACTCCTTAATAAAGATACCAGTCGCGAAAGCGATGAAACCGGTTACTGGATATTCCAAATTTTTGGATTAAAGTATCACTCGTCTTTTATTTATATAATAAATTACAATAAACTTCCATAAAGAATTTTCACTTAGAAACTTAAATATTATTTTATTGCATAATTATTTCCTAAGAAGATCCTAAGTACATAATGGTACACATTAATCTAAACGACTACGACACGGTACAAATCCCAAATACATAACGTCACACATAAACGACTACGACACGGTACAAATTCTAAGTACCTAACGTAACACATATTCATACACAAATAACATCAATCCTGATGATAGACGCTGTAACGCGATCCGAAACGTCGGTAAAAAGTACAAACGACACACGGCATAATAACCCAGATAAACTTATTGTGCATCTTAAATTTAAGAAGTTAAATCAATATAAGAACGTTCTGACTACTAACCACTTTCGAAATAAAAACATATTTTTATTTTTATTATGACATGTAAAAATCACTTATGGTACGCCGCTGTTCTTCCATTTTCCATAGCGCGTCGCGTCGGTTTTATATTTAATAGGAAAACCTACCTCAACACGTAAAACTATCAACGAACGTTAAGAGTTGACGTTGGCGTTGGCGTTCTCATGAACACAACATACAACACACAACGACTACGTAATTATAATAATATGTAGGTAGCAGTGGCGAATGGTGATTTTATTTACAGGTAAGCTATGAAAAAAGATCATATATTTGTACCTACATAGGAGGTACACAATATAATGTAAGCAATAATCACTATAAATAGATATTTTTCTGCGGTTCTGCGTGATACAACAACTCTCATCTATGAAATCAACTCAAACGATGTAACTTCGTGATATATTATATTATATAGATATATTATCCATTACTTTAATATCTTATTTATTAAAAAAATATAAAAAATACCACTATGAATTCAGTCGATATTAGGTAGGTATTCAATTTAAATGTCAACTGGCCGAATTGTTTTAGTAATTAATGGAGCTAAAAACGTCCGCGTGGAACGCTGTGTGTCCTGCAATATGACGCATGAAAGTAATTATGGTCTTATGTCAAAAATACCATCTCAAAGAAAAGTAGTCCTTAAGAAATAATGTTTGAAATACTGTTTTCCAAATCAAAAATCTTCGAATAATTTGTGTAATCTACGAGTTTAATTAATCTAGGAGAAAAAACCCGCACTGGGGTTAATACATTCAAAATAGAGTATACTTATTTGTATGAAAAAATAAACTGGAATATTTGGCTAGATTCTTGGTTCACCGCAGGCGCTGGGCGCGCTTTATTAAAATTTATATTTTTATTAGGATAAAAATACAAACGGTGGAAACGATTTAAAATACATGTCAATTAATTATTTGTTTTTCTGTAAATAAAATTACAATAAAACATTATTATAGTTAGTCAAATATAATGGTAAGCTGCGCTTAATCGCTTCTATACACGGTTCGCCCCTGGAAGGTAGTCACTGTTCTAAACACCGGGCGCAACAATGGAATATGTATTCCGAGGCAGCTCCAAGTTCATGGCCAGTGGCCAGTAGGTGACTTCGTGACTCAGTGACTAGTAGGTAGTGAGGTAGTGTTTCAAGAATGCTTTGAGTATGTCCAAACGCCTGCAGACCGCCTGGGTTTCCTACACAGGGAGCTATTTAATTCTAAGTTGCAACAGAGAGGGGAAACATTTTCGAGACGGGAATATGGAAGTCTGTCATTGGCTGGTTTGAGTGGCCATTTTACCACCGTGTTACATTCACCATTCTCAAATTACAACAGAGACGAAGAACACTTCAGAGAAGGTACTATAGAAGTCTAGGGCATCTACAGGGTTTATAGCCTGTTATTTTTTTCAATTTATTTTTTATTTAATGCACAAAGTACACAATTTTATCATAGAGCACAGTTATATTTTTTTATGTCCAGACTTGTTAGATAATTCCGTGTTTAGTCGGGACTCTTCTGTATATAAATTAAAAACATTTATAAACATATTAAACAATATACAAAATAATTAAAACAATATACAAAATAATAATAAAAAATACATATAATAAAAATTTATACATGTCAAAAAATGGAATGCAGAAAAGTTATATAATAATACATGGCAATATGTAATCAATAATTTATAGTAAGCTAGTGTAAATTCACCATTCTGCCCATATTTGAACATGTATATTCCTTCAGTTCTTTCACCTGTTGATGTTTGTGAAATTAAAGAGCTGAAACCTTTTTTTATGCGGGTGAGATTCGTCTGATTGAATTATTTCACCTACATACTAGGCCAACGCATAAAAGTTTACAATATTTGAGTTTGTCCAAATGTTCGTAGACAAAAGACTGAATTTCACCCCCCTGGGAGTCATTAAGATTAACAAATTACAACAGGGATGGAGATTACCTTAAATAAGGGAATATGGAAGTCTAGGCACTTACAGAGCTTATGTCTGTCATCGGCTGGTTTGAGTGGCCACTTTACACACTGTGTAACGTTCACCATTTTGCCTATGTTTGAACATCCAAATTTCTTCAATTCTTCTATTTGCTGTTTTTCGTGAAGTTGAAGAGCTGAAACCTTTATTGTTGTGAAGAGATTCACCTGACTGAATTATTTCACATACTATGCAACGCCTGAAAACAACTTTTCAATTTTTAAACTTCTTCTTGGACCAGTTGGTTTCATTTCAATATTTGGGTTTGTCCAAATGTTCGTAGACAAAAGACAGGAATTTACCCCCCGGGAGTCATTAAGGTTAACAAATTACAACGGGGATGGAGAATACCTTAAACAAGGGAATATGGAAGTCTAGTATATGAAATAATTCAAATTTTTACGAATACGCGCAGCGCAAACATCTACATTTCGCTGAAAACCGCACATAAATCGGTTAAGCCGTTTAGAAAAAGTTCAGTGTCATCACACACATACAGAGGAATTATACATATATATATATATATATATATATATATATATATATATATATATATGATCTTTATCATATATATATGATCTTTATCATATATATATGATCTTTATCATATATATATATATATCTTTATCTTTATATAACTTAGATCATAATATAATATTATTATGTACCTACTATGTAGGTACAAATAAATGATCTTTTTTGTAGCTTACCTGTAAATAAAATCACCGTTTGCCACTAATGTATAATGGCCACTTGGGTCATATGCCCCGTAAATTCTACGACTTATATTTTTCTTTTTTCTCCCTGCAAGGTGAAACACTGGAAACGTCAAATATGTATTACCAAAATCCCCTGATTAAAGCCCGCGCGTTTATACAAAATATAAAATCAATAATGTCAGAAGGGAAAATGAAGTTTTCAGTTCTTCAACGAGAAAAAATAAACGCAGAAACCGATAACCTATATCACATTATAGCAAAACTAGTATCAGAAAATGCGGAAATGAGAGGAGAATTGAAGATTTTAAGGCCTCTGTCTACTCAAATAGTAAAAAATATATCGGAAACAAATGAAAAAATCAAAATATTGAATACAAAACCAGAACAAACCAAAACTACGTACTCTAACCAAACTAAAAAAGCGGACCCAATAATTATTATCAAACCAAAAAGCGAGCAATCAGCTGAGACAACGACAAAGGATATTAAAAAACACATCGGCCCTGTTGAAAAGGGAGTAACTGGTATAAGAAACTTGAAAAAAGGATCTATATTTATAACATGTAAAGGGCAAGAAGACACAATCACTATGCGAGAAGAAGTAAGAAGAAAATTCGGAGACAAATATGAAGTAAATATTCCAGAAAAGAAAAAACCAATTTTAAAGATCATTGGCCTAACCGAAAAACTCGATCCAGAAGAGATTGAGGAAAAAATCCAAATACAAAATAACTTTGAAACAAATAGTAAAATTTCAGTTAAGTATATAAAAGAGATGAAAAATCGTAAAGATGAAACATATTTTGTTGTTTTTCTGGAAGTAGACGGAAAAACGTATGAAAAGATGCTTCAGAATGAAAAAATCAACATTGGATGGGATAAAAATAGAGGCAGTAAAACGGAAAACAGATTTTTTAGATTAAATTCAGGGAGATAAGACATGAAAAAAATAATAACATTAAAATTCTATACTTTAATATCCGAGGAATCAAATCGAAAATAGATGAGCTTAACATGCATATAGCAAACATGAAAATTAAGCCAAACATAATTATACTCACTGAAACTTGGCTGCAAGAACATGAAACAAACACATACAAAATAAAAAACTACGAAGCAGCGCACCCATGCAGAAATGGAAAAGGAGGAGGAGTATCCATACATTTAGATAATCAACACGGTTTCGAATTAGAAAATAGCGAAGCCTATAAGGAAAAAAACAAAATCATTAAATTACAGGTAATAGACCCAAAACTCAAAATATATGCAATTTACAGGCAACCTGGAAAAAATCAAATAAAAGACTACATCGACTACCTCGACCGAACACTAAATAGTCACGGAACTGAAAAAAGCATCACTATCGGAGACCTTAACATTAATTTACTAAACACACATAACAACGTTAAAGACTACATAAATATGATTAAAAGCAAAAACCTAAAAATTATCAACCGAAAAACTGACAAAGAATACACCAGAAAAAACAAACGAAGACAAAATTCAATAATAGATCATGTAATAACAAATATAAAACCAAAAGAGAAAATAGAAGTTTACCTTACCGACACCCCACTAAGTGACCACAGACAAATAGACACACAATTGAAAATACCACCAAACAATCCCAAAAAAAGCCTACAAAAGTATGCCTCTAAAAAAATTGACTATGCAAAACTTAAAGAAAACATAACAAAAATAACAAATCATCTCAACATTGAAAGTTTTAAGGAACTAGAAGAAATAATTCAAGAAGAAACGAGACAAAACACAAAAATCACCATTAAAAACTATACAACTTCAACTAAAGAAGGCTGGATGACAAAATTAAAACAAGAGACCAACTGTATAAAAAATTGCAATACTTTCCATCATTTACCCAACAATTTAAAATTCTGCAAGCAGAAGTTAGAAAAAACATAAAAAGAACAAAAAAAAAACACTTTGCTAGTCGCATAAATGAAACTAATGGGAACAGTTACAAAATATGGAAAGAAATTAAAAACATTACCGAAGAAAATGATACCAAAAAAACTAATATATCTAAATTAAAAAAAGAAAATGGTGAAGAGACTCAGAATGCAAAAGAAATAGCCGACATAATAAACAACTATTACACAAACATCGGAAAAGAACTAGCAAGCGCTATAGTAAATCAAAATACAACCAAAACAAATTTTAGAAAAATAGAATACGACGCAGAAATTTACTTAAGATATACGAGCAACAAAGAAATCAGCAAAATAATAAACGGGCTCAAAGACAACACATCACCTGGCCATGACGAAATAAAAGTTGTAACAGTCAAAAAAAAAAGGAAGAAATAACCACGACAATAGTGAAATTAATAAATAAACATATAGCAGACGGAAGCTTTCCAGAAGTAATGAAATTAGCAAGAATAACACCAATTTACAAAGGAGGAGAAAAAAACTTAGCTTCTAACTACAGACCTATTGCAAACTTAACCATTCTAAGTAAAATATTTGAAAAAGTGCTACACAATCTATTATACCAACACCTCGAAAACCTTAATTTTATTGCAAAAGACCAACATGGATTTCAAAAAAAAAGGGTACCTCCACAGCAATGACATCAGTTTGCAACTTTATACAAACCAAAATTGATAAAGGAAATACAGTGACTGCACTCATACTTGACTTCAAGAAGGCATTTGACACAGTCCACATAGATACCCTTCTAGATAAACTACAACATACAGGAGTTAAGGGACAAGCTCTCAAAATATTTAAAAACTATCTACAAGGAAGAAAAAAGTTTACGAAAATTGAAGAACACAAAAGTGAAATAACAACAATGCAATTCGGAGTACCTCAGGGATCAATATTAGGACCATTGTTTTATATAATATACATTAACGACGTATTATGATACACAGTGACATAATGGAAAAAAAACAATCTATGCGGACGACTTAGGAATTTTATATGAAAACAAAAATGACATTGAAACGACTAAAACCATCAACAATGACGTGCAAAAACTATAAGAATGGACAAACAAAAACTTCTTAACACTAAATGCCAAGAAATGTAATATAATACATTTCGAAACACAAAAGAAGAACCATAACATGAACATAAAAATAAACAACGAAACTCGTAAAGAACTAGAACATGTGACTTACCTAGGACTCACAATGGACAGACAATTAAAATGGACAAAACACATAGACGGACTCACTAAAGTAATGGCATCACTACATAGCCTCTTCTACAAAATTAAAGATTTTATACCAAGAAAGGAAAAAATTATGATGTACGAAGCCTATGTCAAAAGTAAATTGAGTTACATGATCGCCTTTTGGGGAACTGGCAACAAGACAGACATAACAAGAATACTAAGACAACAAAATAAAATTCTTAAACTAACATACAACCTACCCTACCTGACCTCTACGACTGAACTGTACAAAAAAACACACCAGTTTGACATAAACTACTTGACTAAAATTGAGACCTTAAAAATTGTGCACAAAATAACACTGGGAAACATACAAGACGACGACATAATATTAGTCAAAAATGCTGACATACATAAATATAACACCAGACAACAACAACACTATTATATTGAAAAAGCAAAGACAAACACAGGACAGTCAAAAATACTACATAATGGACTTAAACACTACAACGACCTACCTTACTACTTGAAAACTTTTAATGGAGACAAATTTAAAATCAATCTGAAAAAGCACATGATGACTGAACTAACTAGACTAGACGAGACATAAAATGACTGGACAATATTAAATTTCTAATGTAACCCTAACGGGTTTTTTAAAATTGTAAATAAATAATAATAAAAAATAAAAAAAGTGTTCTTTATCTCTGTTATAATATGTTACATAATCACCACTTACGGGGTGTTAGTTTTCAATACAGTGCTCGGTATGAGGATAAGTATTTGAATATGACATTATGCTTCATATAGCGCAGCGGGGAATTCTCGAATCCTGATTTCTCACCAAGACTTAAGTACTCTTCCCACGTAAGTGCACATTAAACAATGCATGACCTAAGAATACGAGTACAGATCGATTAAGGCTGTAGTCTGGTAAAACGCACGCAAAATGAAGAAATCATTCGATTTTGCCATTTTAAAACGAATGTTTTTTTTAATTGCGCAATAAAAAAGTATAAAAAAACATAAATTAGATAAAAACAATAATTTTTAAAAGTATTTCTGTTAAAAAATATACTTATTAAATTTCCTATCTTGATTTTGTCGATATTATCTCAGCCTTACATAATTCACGGATCTCGACATTGCAAATATCGTACATAGTTTTACCACACATTCGCCTGAGGAATTCAATTTCGAAAGCATTCAGCGTTCTTTTGTCTTTGTTTTTTCAATTCCATACTTAGTTTGAACTAATTGTCTTTTTTCTTTTGTTTCAGGTAATGTACAATGAACATTTTCAAATATTGGATTTTAAAGATTCTGACTGAAAACTCAATGCAATCAGCACTAAAGGTTTGATTCTTAATATTTATTTTTCATTTACTACTTTAATTTCAAAAAGTAAGATCACATAGTACCTTTAGGACGAAAATGACTTAACTAAAAAAGCTTAAAATGAGTTAAGATCATAAAACGAATTAAATGAACATCATACATCTTTCTGCATTTAAAAAAACGAAATATTTGTGTGGGAAAAGGACAAAACCGTTGCATCGCTCTCTCTATTACTAAGATAATTAAGATTCTGTGTCAGTACGAAAGCGACGCAATTAGTGTTATATTTATATTGCTGTGTGAAGGACGCAACGCAGACAAACATATAGTTTAGTTAAGTTTTTATTTATTCTTCAATATAGGTATAATTTATACGCTAATTGAAAGTCAATATATAAATTAATAAACAAAACAACACAAAAAGATAGTCAGTTTTCAATAAATAAATAACTACACATTCCAAAAATAATCAAATAAACTAACACAAATAAAATAATACTATTATTTTTATATACTGCTATCTTCCATGTACTCATTAAGTCCATAATAGGCCTTTTTTTGAAGTACGCTTTTGGTGAACATTTTGAATTTATTGTCCGTCATAATTAGGACATTGTCGGGTATTCTATTGTAGAAACGTACGCAGTGCGCCACAAACGATATGCTAACCTTACTTAGCTTCAATTTCAGGATTACCAATTTGCCCTTATTTCTAGAATTATGATTGTGATTGTCGCTTTTTTTTGAAAGTGAGATATATTTTTACGCACATACATAATATTATCATAAATATACTGACAATAAAAAGTCATTATTTTTATAGTGACCGAAAGTCGGTTGAGTCGATTTTATTCCGATATAAATGGCATGTTTACTTTATTTTTAAAAATATTAAAACGACCAATCTAGCTTTGTATTTGTTTCGTTCCGACTTCCCCATAATCTTAGTGACTTTTTTCAGTGATTGTAATTTTATTATTTAAATTATCGATAATCTTAGTGACTTATTAACGTTTTTGTCTTTTCGTGAATAAATAAAAACATGTGTTTGGTGACCTGATCTGACCTAATAAAAATTACGTTATAATCTTATTTATCAATGTCCTTTTTATTCTTTTTTTCAATCTTACAATGACTCATTAAATAAATGTCTTATATAAACTTGTTATAATTTATTTTTATTACGCTTTTTTTTCATAGATTCATAGCTAAAAGCCTTCGGTATAATTTTTAACTCAAAATTCGGTGCTTACATCGAAATATACTAAACAATCGACGAGAGAATACGAAAGTGTCACAATTTACATTCTTCTTTTGCTATTTCCCAAAAAGTTGATTTTTTTAGTTAAGTCGTTTTCGTCCTAAATGTGCGATTTCGTACATTTTTTAATTTACATAATATATCACTTTATTTATTAAAACAATAAGCATGGCCTTCGCGGGGTATACTAAATATCGAAAACATTGGTGTCGATGTTTGTACGAGTATATAAAAATAAAAATAAACATACAAAATAAAAAATCAAAGCTACAACCAGTCAGTCAACTTTTCCATCAGTTGACTTTTGTGAAGTAAAGGAGCTAAAACCTTTATCATGTGGGTGAGATTCATCCAGCTGAACCAAATCACCTACTAAACAACGCCTGAAAACAATTTTCCACCTCTTATACTTCTTATTTTACCAGGTAGTTAATTCAACAATGTTTGGATATGTCCAAATGCTTGCAGACTGGCTGGATTTTCTGCCTAGGGAGTCATTCATATCTAAATACGTTTCAACAGAGAGGGAAAACATGATAATGCGGGGTCACATATTCACCAAATTTTAAAGACAAGAAAAAAATAAATGTCTGTAGACACAGCTTTCTAGTAAAAAATAAAAAAAATAAATAAATAATAAACCTAATATGTTGGAACAGAGGGGGAAAACATTTTTGAGGAGGGAATATGAAAGTCTAGGCATTTACAGGGCTTATGACCTGTCATTGGCTGTTGAGGAAATGTGGATTTTTAAACATGGAAAATGAATGCAGAATGGTGAATGTTACACAGTGTGTAAAGTGGCCACTTTAACAAGCCAATGACTAGTCTAATAAATACCTAGACTTCCATATTCTCTTGTCAAAAATGTTTTCCCTCTCTGTGGCAACATATTTAGTTTATTATTTATGAATTTATTATTATTTTTTACTAGAAAGCTGTCTACAGACATTTGTTTTTTCCTTGTCTTTAAAATTTGGTGAAAATGTGACCCAGCATCATTATTGAATAATTTTGTACACCGCATAGCCACGTTCTCGTTTTTCAATGGTCTTACATTTAATTTCTAGTTTTATTATCTTATGGCTGTCTTCTAGTAGCTTTTTCTTAAGGGTCATTTTTGCAAAGGTTATTAAACATTGCAAAAAAAAACAATGTCTGACCTCAAGTTTGCAAAATTGTGTGATCACACGCGACACTAACGTGCTAGCGGAACGAGTGCTTACCAGAGACTGGCGCACTAGCGCGGAAGTCCCGTCTCACGAGTGAGTGACGTGAAGATGGGAGTTCTTATTTCTGCGTCACTCGTCAAGGGAGCATTTAAGAGCAATCTATTTTGCTCGCTATGCGAATTACACGATATGAGAGGTTCCACCGTACGAGCATAATTAATGTGGTTTTTGAGAATGATTCAGTCGATTTAATTATATTTGAAATCATAAAAATTTAAGGCGTCCAAGATCGTGCATTGAATGCAAATTGGCTATTACAGTACAATAATAGACACCTCACTCCACTTCCTCGCGAAAGCAGTTCCATGAACACATGACATAAAGATTGGAATGGCCTATTAAAATCATGTTACCGTTTCTGTTTGTAATGCACTGGCCTTGCAATTATAAATAAATACATTATATAAAGTACAAAACTAATTAAAAGGTAGCGTAACGGATAGGAATGTACTTCCTTTTGACAATAATTAATCAAGTTATTTCTCTATAAAAACTTGTTTAAATAATTGATAGATGTTGAGTTAAGAGAAAAAAGTAGCTTTATTATAGTGGTGCTCGAGTGCACGTCATAGTCCAAATTCTTGAATTTTTGTTCTATAGGTAATGCTGTAGGTAACTCTTCATGGTTTAATCAATAGAATTACTACAGACAATAGCCCTTAAAATATAGCTTGATTAGAATGACATTTGTCAGAAAAGGTGACGACATAAGTTTGTAGTGACGTCTAAGGAGTTATTTATATTGACGCACAAAAAATCATTCGTATCTGGCGAGTTAATTTATTTTTTTAATACAATGCTTGACACATAAATCAACATAAATACAGGGTGTTCTTTAAACCCTGTCACATCCGAAACCACGATGCTCAGTATAGGCAAGAAGACATATTAGCATATTTAAAAAAATATTTAGAACAAATATTTAAAAAAAAAAAAAATATGTAAAAAAACAAATGGTTGCTTACTTCTGCAGGGGAGAAGTGAGCGGAGCGCGGCGCAGTATCAGACTTCTCCCTCCTCCCCTCCTTGTTACTCCCCTGCAGAAGTAAACAACCATTTGCTTTTTTTGATATTTTATTTATTAAAATTGTATTCGTTCTAAAAAAATATTTTAATGTGACAATATGTCTTCTTGCTGATACTGATCATCATGGTTTCGGATGTGACAGGGTTTAATAAACACCCTGTATTTATATATATAATGCATTTTATAATAAGCTTTAAAACTAAAAAAATAAGCCTAATTATTAACGACGTTCTTACAAGGTTACATCATTTTGCAAAAACGTTAGAGATGGGACAAATTGATCTATGTAAATAGATCGAAAAAAAAAAAATCATTTGATGTTGTTCATGAAAAAAGTATAATTGTCTTATTTTCTGGTGAATAATTGTCTAAAACACACTATAATAGGCTTGTTTTTGCATTTTTATATCAAGTTTCGGAAACAGAGTTTCATGATTGCATGAAAAAACTGATAAAATCGATTTGATCAGTGATCAGTAATTTCCCATCACTAATGACATTACTTTGACAGCTGTCATTCTAATCAAGGTATATTTTTAGGACTATAGGGTAGACTGGGTACGGTTGTGACAGTCGTCGTATTAGCAAAACTATAAGGTGCAAGGGGGGTGAAGAACGACGTATCCGTCTGAACGTTTTCCACACTAACGTCTGCAGAGGCCTACATTACTTTTTTGTAGTAAAGTATTTTTATTCGATTTTTTTAAATAATTGTTGTTATATGGGTACAGATAGAGTAATGAGTGTTTTTCCTTGTTTTAAGTTTGACATTAATAGTTAAATACCAGTAATTCTTTTGTACGTTAAGTATTTAGTATTGTCATGGCGGTTGTTTTTTTACGAAGGAGTGCGCTGGGCACTGTCACAACCGCAGTGGTGTAGTCGGGCCGGACCTCACTTGAGCGGCGCTCCGGCACTTTTTATCTGAGCGGAGCGGCGCTCCGGCTCTGAGGAACAAATATTACGTTTCAAAAATATATCTACTTAAGTATCTTCGAACAATTCGAAATAACAACAAACGTATTTATTGCCGATAGCTGGCAAAAGTCTAAACATGTCCCCTTCCCCTCCCTCCTCCCACTTCACCAAAGTGGCGGCGGTGCGCCCCGGTACTTTTTCATTAAGGACCCCACTACTGCTGGGGTGTGGTCGGTTGTGACTTTTTTTTTCTATTTTGCTCCTATGAGTTAACCATTGTATTTAAAGACTCAATTTTAGTATATATACGTAGACAAATGTACACTTTACTCTATAAAACTTTTTTCTTTCAGCTAATTGGCTTACAAACAAAATTATGAACGATTAAAATAAAATTGTTACAACCGTACCCAGTCTACCTTACTATCAAACCATTTTATTATTATTAACTACGAAGTTGGCTACAGTTAACTGCAATACAACGGGCCGTTAGTACTCAGGTCAAGAATTGCAAGCGCAAACTGAAACCATACGTTACGCGTTTGTTGCTAAACTAAAAACCAACTTCGAACAAAGCTCTAAGAAACATTCTTGGACTTAAATGGGATTCCCATGTCATGGATATCTGTCAAGGATATCTAAAAACCGCCCTTGAACCTGTAGCAATTGCACAGAAATCTTTAATCCGAGTCATCTTAAAAAACATTTCGCTATCCAAGTGACTTGCTCTTCAAAGAATTCAGAGTACTGAATATTATTCAACAGTATATATTGAGAACGGTAGTGGTTACACACATAAAGAGAGACATTTACCCAAGCGTCAACCACAACCATAATACAAGATACTCTAATAGGGATCTGATACTAAGTGAAGGGGTCAACACTGTTCTGGCATCGAGACAACACTATAACGTAGGCAAAAAGGTCCATAACCTTTTGCCAGAATCGTGGAAAGACGGGAGTGTTGTCAAGTTACGGAAGGTGTTGACCTCGCTCTTTCATGACATTGGTCGTAGGGAGTCAGAAAAGTAGATGCATGCCACGGATTGGAGAACCTTACTGGATGTCAAAAATAAAATATAAAAAATAAAGAATAATTTTAAAAATATGTATTTATAGATGACAACCATGAAGTTTCGCATAAATAAATTGTCTATGTTTTTATGAATGTATGTATGTGTATGCGCATGGGTGTATGTACGTGTGTGTGTATGTTCATGTGTATATATGTGTATATTTATATATACATGTGTGTAAATATGTGTATGTCTGTATGTATATGAATCAAAATGTGTTTCCGAATAAGTTTATATTTGGTTTGTCTGTGCTCTATATTAATTTGTTAAGTATTATAATATATTAAAATGTAATTGCCTAGCTTGGAACGGGGTATGTACCCTTGTTAGCTGGGCAAAGTGAATATGGAATTGTATTTTGATAAAGAGTGTGAATAAATAAATAAATAAAAATAAATAAATAAATAAATCTACCGACAAACAAAGATATTTCATTTCAAGGTAATGCCACTGCATGACATAACCAATACAATTTTAAATATCATAAACTTTTCTGCTCACTCAAATTTAAAATACACATTTGGTCATGATATTCACAATTACAATACGCGTTACTCAGGGAACCTTCATGTGTCTAAGTTTCGCTCAACGAAGTTCGGCAGTAGGTCCTCGGAAAATATTGGCCATTCCGAATACAATAAACTGCCCGATGAGCCAAAACATGAAAAATCGAATCAAAAATCCAGAAGTGTCACAATAAAAGAATATTACTTAAATCTTTTTGATAGGGATTAGATATTAAAGTAATTTATATAGATGGTGTAAAGTTTTGTGTTTTATGTTTCTCATACAATAATGTTTTCTTTCTATTTCGGATGTATTTAAATGTATGATATTACGTATTTAAATTTATTCCAACAGAGAGGGAAAACATTTTTGAGAAGGGAATATGGAAGTCTAGGCATTTACAGGGCTTATTACCTGTCATTGGCTGGTTTAAGTGGCCACTTTACACACTGTGTAACATTCACCATTCTGCCCATGTTTGAACATCCACGTTTCCTAATAACTCCCTAGGGAGGAAATCCAGCCAGTCTGCAAGCATTTGGACATACTCAAACATTGTTAAATTATGTATAGTTAAAAAAAAAAAAAAATTATGTACAAATGAGTTTTTTTAATAACACCTGGGAGTGTTCTTGTATTATATGTTTTATTGATAATAATAAAATAAAAAATTACACGTTTGTAAAACTAAAAATCAAACTAAAATCAAATCAAAAATTGGAACGTTTTTGTTCTATGCAAAATTTCTAAAGGGGTTTTCTAGATAAGTATTACTCTAAGGCCCAAGGTGCACGCAATATATCTACAGCCTACAATACGCAAGAAGAGAATTATCGCAATAATTGTTTTCACAAGCGCGGACTTTAACAGCAAATAATGCCAACGACAGTTCACTGACCTCTTAAATCTGTATTCCGGCGCGATATGTGAAGCAATTAACATATTGTATTACCTAACATGGATGCAACTGTATTTTTAATTCATTTCGAATACCTCAAACTATAAATAGGCTGTACCGGGATCATTTTCAAAAAAGGAATACCTTCTAATGCGCCTGCGAAAACACTTTTTTTTAAAACATTTTGATCCGGAAACAACTACAAACGATATCTTGTATACAGGTGTTCTTTAAACCCTGTCACATCCGAGACCATGATGATCAGTATGGACAAGAAGACATATTAGCATATTTAAACAAATATTTAGAACAAAGATTTTTTTTTAAATTAAAATATTTTTTAAAAAAAGGTTCTTTTGCTGGGGAAAAGTGAGGGGGATCAGTTGCCGGTGTATCAAACCTCCCCTGCAAAAGTAGGCAACCATTTGTTTTTTTTTTGTATTTTATTTTTTTAAATTTTATTCGTTCCAAAAAAATATTTTGATGTGCCAATATATCTTCTTGCCCATACTGATCATCGTAGTTTCGGATGTGATAGGGTTTAATGAACACCCTGTATAAAAATATTGATAATTGATAATTATTTTAAATGTTAAATTAATAATTAGGTACATTTAATACGCACATAATCCGAAGAAAACATAATTATAGGTATAAATAAAATGTCATTTTGTGAATTTAGAGGTTTCTATTTGCATTTAATAAAAGTTTTAAGATAAAAAATATTAATTTCATTTCATAAAATATGTTTACTATAAAATACATTAAATAATAATAAAAAAAATAAAAAACGTTGAGAAAATGATTATTTTTTTGTATCTTAATTATCAAAAATTGAGCAACGGAAAAAACTTCCTTTTTTTATTTATAACATAATATTTAACGCGATTAGGAAAATGGTAAGCAAAAAAAATGTCTACTTAAATTAAGATTTGCGGAGGGGGGAGGGGGGGTCGCTAACTGCACTAAACTGTTATTTTTTCAACGTCTTCACGAAACAGATTAATTTGTGAAACGGTAACTGTTATTGATATTTTTATAAAAAACTGAAATGCCCACCTCTAATTCCCACATGAACGTTGCGTTTTTTTAATGCATAAGTCGTTTTATCGAACTCATTTTAAGTTTTTTTTTTTAGTCAAGTCGTTTTCGTTCTAAAGGAGCGAAATGTGAACAGTAAAATTGTAAATAGACAAACAAATCTGCCGTGTTTGTATGTTCGCTATACAAATATGGGAACTATTTAAAAGTAAAAATTAACCTAACGACACATATGATTTATTTCTGATACTCTTTCTTGCCGGGAAACGGAAATTGAAGACTCAATTTCTTCGGTATATTCAGTTCGATGTGCAGCTGACTTTTTCGCAAAATATTCGGGGAGGCGTCTGCCAGAGAGTGACAGAAAAACTATTCCAAAACTACCAAATTCCAATACCGATTCATCGAACCGCGGTGTTCCATACGATCCGACCTGGTTTTCAATACCACATCATTTAACTCGCGTTACGTATGGCTTACGTCACAGGTAGGAGACATCTATCACGATAATTTCTAATCATAACGCGGGAGTTACGCAACTTTCCAGCGACATTGACATTCTCGACATTCTTGCCGCTTGTCTGGTTGATGACACCGGCTATGCGTAGGTTGTATTTGTATGGAATTCGCTATCATAAGAGCACTAGAAATAAAGCTTTTCTCTATTTCAAAAGAAGAGCGAATTCATGGATAAAATCAACCAATATAAAATTGTCCAAATTTTTGTAGACAAGGACTGGATTCAACTCCCCGGGGAGCTGTTTATATTAACATATTACAACAGATAGGAAGAACATTTAAGAGAAGGTAAAATAAAAGTCTTGGCATCTATTTATTTTATTTATTTATTTAACTTTTTGTACATAATGTTATTTGTACATTGGCGGGCTTATTGCCAAATGGCAATTTCTTCCAACCAACCAATAAAATAAAAGTTTTATTTTTATAATTCAAGTTACAGAACATATTCAATAGAAAAAAAAGGAATTAAAAAGTTAAAAATATATAAAAATAGAAATAAACGTATTTGTTTATAAATTACCTTAAATCAAAACTATTACTCGATGGGAAAAGGGAAAAAAGCGGAAAGAGGAAAAAGGAAAGGAGGAGAGATTAAGGAAGAGAAAGGAGATGTTTCTTCAGACGTGATTTAAACAGAGATAATGTAGTAACATCTTTGATGGTGGATGGTAGATGATTCCACAGTCGAGCCGCATGGACACTATATGAGTTAGAGAAGAAAGAGGAATTGTGGATGGGTATTAAGAGAGTGCCTTGAGAATTAGAACGAAGAGGTAAACCATGAACTGATAAGCGTTGCAAGCGATAAGCATCTACAGGGCTTATGACCTGTCAATGGCTGGTTTAAGTGGCTACTTTACACACTGTGCAACATTCACCATTCTGCCCATATTTGAAAATCCATATTCCATCTGTTGATGTTTGTGATTAAAGAGCTGAAACCTTTAATTATGCAAAATATTGTTGATAAATCCACCTGGTCCATGAAGAAGAAAAGAAATTGAAAAAATAATATTTTCAGGCGTTTCCTAGTATGTAGGTGAAATAATTCAATTAGATGAATCTCACCCGCATAAATAAAGGTTTCAGCTCTTTAACTTCACAAACATCAACAGATGAAAGAATTGAAGGAATATAGATGTTCATATATGGGCAGAATGGTGAATGTTGCAGTGTGTAAAGTGGCCACTTTTTTTTTTTTTTTTTTTTTTTTTAAAGGAATAACCCGCTAAGCCTCTATTTTGAGGCTTGTCAGCAGGTGGGATCGAGAGGATATGGAAGGAGGTAATGAGGAATAAACCACAACACCCAGACCAATTGAGAAAAAAATATTTCTTGGATATTTTCTTTCAACTGGCGGGAATCGAACCCGCGACGCCAGTTTCACAGATAGCCGTCTAACCAACTGCGCCACGGCGCCTGTCTAGGCGTAAACCAGCCATTGACAGGTCATAAGCCCTGTAGAAGCCAAGACTTTTACATTGCCTTCTCTTAAATGTTCTTCATCTCTGTTGTAATATGTTGATATTTAGTTATGATAAATCGAGATGCAAACCTTGGACCTTAGATCCGAATCCTTAGAAAACGTTTTTTTTAATTACGACTAAACTTCCTTAAACTAGTAACTAGGATTCATGGGCCCTTTAAATGGCTAGACATCCATATTCCACATTCCCTTCTCAAAAGTGTTTGCTCTCTCTGTTAAAATAATTTCAGCCTGTATGTTATTTCAATTCAAACCCAGAATCTACTTTACCGTTTTAAGAATTGTAAAGGGCAAAACAAACACAATATAAATGCATTACGTAATTGTTATTATTACCGCTTGATCAATGCGAATTATATTAATTATGAAGTATTTATATCAACCGCTTCACAAGCACTCTAGTTCATTTCCATAACAAGTTGTCATTTCAATATTATAGAAAGCAGTTAGCAATCTGCTCGATGCGCGGTAACGATATTAAAATTTCTCTCTATGGCGACGTTAGTTCGATACTTAAAAGATTTTAGTTTTTAATAAAATATAAAATAAACACGAATATCTCAGCATCAACGAAACAATTATTAGGAAGTCTAGAGCGTTAAATGTCTTATGATCTGGAGGAAACCCGATCTGAATTTTCTTCATTCGAATATATCCCATATTTTCTCCCAGTAGCTTAATCACAAATAACTATCGATGTGCTAATAAGCGACGTGATAACAATTTCTCACCATGGTTGTTTATCGTATTCGCGATTACATTGGAACATCCGTGAACACCTAATATTAAATGTCAAAATATTTACGTTTCGCGGACGTATGATCCTGCTGCGCAATCATACATTTGAATTTCACCGGTGTAAATGTGGAAAATATTCGGAAACTGTTGATTTTATTTATTTATTCATTATTTATCATGTTATTTATCGCCTTTAGCCGGCGGTTGGCAAGCCAAATGTTAAGAAAAGCAGTCGCCGTAGTTATTGTAATTTAATTTTCACTTTTTTGTATTTTTTATTTATTTTTAATAAATTATATGTTAAATTAATTGATAACATATCACGAAGTTACATCGTTTGAGTTGATTTCATGGATGAGAGTTGTTGTATCACACAGAACCACAGAAAAATATCAATTTATAGGATACATTACTTACATTATATTATGTACCTCGTATGTCGGTACAAATATAAGTTTTTTTTTATGGCTTACCTGTAAATAAAATCACCATTTGCCACTGCAATATATGTATGTACAATATGTATACCCATATATAATTTTTACTAATATCTAAATATTGTTTTTTACACTTTTTATTTTTCTCATTCTTCTAAATTCATTTTTAGTTTTGGCCACTTTTGTGTAAAATAAATGTCTGTCCTTATTTGTAAAACATGTAAAAGTCTACAGGGCGTTTAAATAAATAAATAAAAATTAGTCCAACGTGCGCTCCTCTTTCGCACAATACCGGGGATATACCAAAAGCAAAACTGACTTAAAAAATATCAATACCCTTAAAACTATCTTCTGTTCCCTAGTTCGCCCGCACCTAGAGTATTCCTCTGTTATCTGTCTCCATATTATGATGTTCACATAAAAAAATATTGAATCAGTTCAACATAGATTTTTAAGAAAGATGGGCTGAAATATACCTTCTCTTCAAGACCATCGAAATAAATCCGACCTTCTAATTCACAACTCACTCTTTGATGCGCCTGAACTACTGAGCTCAATAAAATTAAGTATCCCAACTAGAAACCTCAGACAAAACTTACTATTTCATACCGATAACTATAAAACTAACTATAGTTTTCATTTCCCTATGCCCAGAGTTCTTAGGTCTGCCAACAAACATACCGGTCTTGATTTCTTTGATAACAAGTTGTCTTCTTTTAAACGATCACTGAATCAAATTCAATTATAAACACTTCTCTCCCGCTTCCACTCCCACCAAGTCTACTATATACCATTGTGTCTACTATAACCATTGTGGCCGAGAGGATAGAACGCCACATTACTCCATCTTTGCATACAGATTTCGCTTCCTCTACATTCATACACCTTCTCATGCACGCGCGCCGATTATTCCGACTTTTAACACGTCCATCTTCAACATTTCAACATTCAACATTTCAACTACATTTTTTACTATGTTTTTACTACATTTTTACTATGTTTTTACTACAATTTTACTATGTTTTTTACTACAATTTTACTATGTTTTTACTACATTTTTTACCATGTTTTTACTCCATTTTTTACTTTGTTTTTCACTTTGTCCTGTATCTTTATAACTGTTTCTATAAATTGATTAATGTTTTTTATATTTTTTTGACTGTTTTAGAACGGGGTAAATAGCCCTAGTTAGACAGTCAAAGCAACTTTACATAAATTATAATTTTGTGTATGTAATATAATGATAATAAATAAATAAATAAGTAATTGTTAGGTTTGGTCATGTCATGTCTTTTTCGGTCTTCCTCTTTTATTTCTGCATCCATCGAAATTTGCATCGTTAATATTTTTAGCCGTTTTTTCGCTGTCCATTCGCTCTACATGTCCAAACCAACGCAGAGCTCCTTTCTCGATTTTGTCAATAATTCTTATCTCAGCCTTGCATAATGTACGGATCTCAACATTTGTGCATGTATCGTTTATAGTTTTACCACATTCGCCCGAGAGATCTCATTTTGACAGCATTCAGCCTCCTTTCATCCCTATTTTTCCAAGTCCATACTTTGCTCCCATACATCAAGGTCGGGACCAGGACTTCACAGAGAACTGTGGCATTATGCTGTATCTAATTCGTTTCGTAAATTTATTCGTATCGTATGAGAGAGAACGAGAGCGACATATGGTTTTGATTGCGTTAGAATGAGATGGATATGTGACGAATGAACGAACTTATAAAACGAAATTGTGACAGAATAAGCCTGCTGCCAATTTTGCCTCTTGGGACAAACATTTATTTGCCAAGGTTGATTTAAGTGCACCTTTCCCTCTGTTCCCTTTCCATCTGTTCACCCTCCTTTCAATATCTTTCTCAATCATTCCATTCCTAGTAAACATACTTCCCAGGTACACAAATTCGTCTACCTGTTTTAGTATAACCCCATTCACAGTGATTTCACATTTAGTCATACTTTCATTTCATTAAAAAACCATCACATTCAATTTATCGACATTCATTAGCAAATCGCTTCCCTTGCATTGGATTGTGATTTTGTTCACTGAACCGAAGCAATCAATATATGGAAGAGTGTTGAAAGAAAACTTTTTTATATTACTCGTGTTACACTCATACTTATGTAATGTTACGTATCGCAATTTGGTAATAAAAAATATAATTTTCAGTAAGCCAGAGTGTATGAGAGGAAGTTGAAAGTACCTACTGCTCGCCAATAGAGTTCAAAAGCATTTAGAAATCTGATTTAAACCTGTTTTTATGCAAATTTATGTGGGTCACCGCTTTGTTATGTTTATTTGGTTTAAAGCATATCCGATAGAGAGTTTACAATATTGCTCGTCCGACATTTTGATTTTCCTAGTTTCATAGACAATACCACGAAAACACAGACTAAAATTGTTGATTTAATCGATAACCGCAATCGAATAATCAAATAATCGGTTTTATTTTATTTCATTGGAAAGCCAACAGACATTTATACATTTATAAGAATCAATTATACCATAAATACATATCATAAAGTCCAATTAGAGGCTTCCACATAATATTGTTATTGTAAATGTTGTCACATGAAAGCGTTAAAAAATCGTTTATCCAAAATTGTTTACGGATATTCTAATTTTCGAAGGCCGATAAAAACTCATCAATCTTTTAGATTAATCTAAAAAAACTTACTTATGGAATTCAGTGCTTTAAATTACTTTGAACTCTTGTGTGGCTGTGGTGTTACACGAGTCTACATAGGATATAAAACTTAACATATCTCTCTTATTTTTTTAGACTATGAAGTTGTACATTTTGCGATCTTCAAATGGGTATTTTCAGACAGGATTTGGAAAGTAAAATTCAAAATAAATATATTAAATTTTCTCAGCGACGAAACGCATTGCATCTTTGTGAAAAAGACGATGAGACATTAGATAATCTGTTCTTTGACCGTCCGCGTCCCCTTTACAACAGAAGAGAATTTTTTTTAAATATTTGTGAAGAATACAATACCTTTTTTACTCGCCCAGAACGAGTTGGATACTTTTTCACTTCTGACTAAATTTTTAAAGATAAATAATAAAAATATTTTTATTAGTTTTATGTTGTTAATTTGCTGCAACATAGGTCTAGGCATGTACAGGGTTTATGTACCATTCTGTAACATTCACCATTCTGCCTTTGTGAATGTTACACGGTGTGTAAAGTGGCCACTTAAACCAGCCAATGACAGGTCATAAGCCCTGCAAATGGTTAGACTTCCATGTCCTCTTCTCAAAGAAGATAAAACAGCTTAAGCTGTCTATGTCTAAGGTAGTTATTAGGAACATAAAAAAAATATTCTCCATTACACCTATGTTGATCGTAATTCCACGGATTAATCGGAAAAAATGGGGAACAAAATGCCGAACACTCCTCTAGTTGAACGGAAGGCCTGTTGACTACTGCCAACAGGCCGGCTTCTCTTGAAGAGTTTTAAGTGGTTTCCTCTCCACGTGAGCAAATGCTGAGAAGTTCCTGATTAGCCCACATTAGTATATCCCTCCTGATCCCAACAGTTTAGATAAATTTTAAATTAGAAAAAAATACATAAGCAAGTATGCATTTCTTCTTTTTTCCAAACTGTTGTAGACAAGCATTCCCAGTATGAAGTCAGACGGGTACAACCACGGACAGTATCTGCACTCTCTTAAGTAAAGATACCTCAGAAATTTCTGCTGAACCATCTCCAGCATAACAGAGTACTTCAATTCGTGGGGCGCCCAGATCAGAGATCCACACTCAAGTCTGCTTCGCGCCAATGAGTTACAAAGAAGCCTAACACCTTAGCTGTTTGGAGAACAAATCCCAACATTTTGCGCGCACTGTGCCTATGTGAGTATGAAATTTCAGTCTAGCATCAAACATAACTACCTTAAGCGAACACACTCCCATACAGTACCGTATAAAAATAGTTTTTAGTGCCCTTATATATGACAAAACATAACATATCGTTTAGAAACATTAAAATTTTGTTGGTTCTGAGTTCCCCAATCAAATATATTATTTATATCAGACTGGAGAAGGCGGTAATCATCCAAGGTTGAAATCTCCTTATATACCTCAATGGTCACTAGTTGATTCGAGCATCTCACATTTTGAATCGGGTTGTGGTCCCGTGGCTAGTGTCTCGGACTCACGGACCAAAGGTCCGTGGTTCGAATCCCACTCTACCCCAACTCGGTTCAATTTTCGAATAGTGAGTTATTTACAACTCGTTGAAAATGGCCCTCAAAATTAAATATTTGGGTAAATCATAAGAACGCAAATATTTATTTAATTACAAAAAAAAAAATGTTTTTTCAGGGGTATGTTGTTTTTGTCGTTTCAATAGAGCGAATATTCTTTAAATGTCTTATTCTTGTTTTTAAGAGCTAACATCTTTCGCAAACGAGTGGATGTGCATAAAAAAAAAACAGCATTGCATTACTGTTCCATACGAAAATACAAAATCATAAAAACTGTTATTTATTTGCACAAGTGTAACGCGGAAGCGTGTAAGGCTCCTAGTGGCGTCATGCGAGTGTCACATACTATGTCAAAATAATAAATAAATAAACATAAAATAATAGCATATATTTTTAATAACAACTTGAAATTCTCAGAATTGAAATTCAGTTCGACAAACAAACATCTAATTGCGTTATTTTAAGATTATTCAATATTCTATCGAAGGCCATTATTTACACAGAAGATCTTCAAATGAAAAAAAAGACAACAGTATTTTGACCATGTCCAAATGTTTGCAGACAGGCTGGATTTCCTCCCTGGGGAGTTTTATGGATCTTAATATTATAAATTTAAAATTTAACAGAGGGAAAACATTTTTGAGAAGGGAATATGGAAGTCTAGGCATTTACAAAGCTTATGACCTGTCATCATTTTTTTTTTACTCCTATAATAATTTCTCCTATAAGAATTTTTGCTCCTATAATAAAAAATAGACAGTTATAATATTTTTGGGTAACATAAGAAAGAGAAAATAACATATTCTGTAAAAGATTATGTGGTATTTTTTTATAGTAACTAAAAAAAGAAAATAATAAAAAAAATAAAAAATAAAATATATTCCTTATTATTACAACAATGAAATAATATTACAACAATGAATCCACCTGGTCAAAAAAGAAGTGTATTTTTTTTTTATATTTTCAGACGTTGCCTAAGTATGTAGGTGAAATAATTCAATCAGATGAATCTCACCCGCAACAATAAAGGTTTCAGCTCTTCCAGCTTCAAAAAAGTCAACAGATGGAAGAGTCGAATGAATATAGATGTTCAAGTATGGGCGGAATGGTGAATGTTACACAGTGTGTAAAATGGCCTAACCTAACCTAACCTAAATAATCTTAGAAACTGTTTAAAATTACAGTAAGTATGAAAATAGCATGATCTAGGCAAACATGGCAAATGTGGCATCTTTAAGCACACCGCTTGCTTCTTGAATGATTTCCATTGCCATTGAATCTCATCGACATCGACAGCGCTTTTTAGGGAGATTTAGGTGACTATTCAGGGGTGCTATTCTGGACCGCTCTCGCGACACGAGAAAACAGTTTTTATCGTGTATTTTCGTATGTTGTATGTTTACTCGTGTATTTTGTATGTTTACACGAG
Organism: Micrasema longulum; assembly: GCF_059751315.1. NCBI lineage: Eukaryota > Metazoa > Arthropoda > Insecta > Trichoptera > Brachycentridae > Micrasema > Micrasema longulum. The sequence goes on from NW_028277513.1 coordinate 527,634, forward strand.
ATAATACGGCCGCTAAAGCTTTTGGAATACCACCCCCGAGGATTCTCGGCCGGGGTGAAAATAATCTGACGTTGGTCCTAAAATTTCCCACATCTAAAACGGCATCGGTACGCAAGTGACGATGAGGTTCACTGGGGTTTATATGAGCGAGGATATCATGGTCATCTATCGTGAAAACATATTAAACCTTCTAAATTCTAAACTGAAAACGTGAAAGTATTCTGGATGAAATTATATTCAATCAATACCGTTTTTAAATTCGTTTAGTGATTATTGTTAATAAAAGAGTCATCATTAGTTTTCCGTTTCTTGTGATGATGTCCTCTGCTTGTTGAATGACTAAATAACCGGTTTAATTACAGAAATAACAATCTACAATAGGTGTATTAGTATTATGATACTCAAACCAACAACTCGTGTGGTGACATTGTAATTTATATTTTCAGATTCGCCACTAAATAAACATATTGTTTATATTATTGACAGGAAATGAATCATTACTTCCGATTAACAGCACATTGAAAAATATATAACATGTGAATATAATGTACAGATCTGTATGTGGAATAAAACTTGAACGCCGGGCGAGTATTTAAAATAATAATTTTCTTCCAGGAAAAGGTCTGAAAGGTGCAGAGCCAATTTCACCATACAAACAAAATTAAATGTATTGAAATTTTTTGCACCAGATAGGGAAAACATTATGGAAGTCTTGACGTTCAAAGGGGCTATGGCCCATATTTATTGATTGATTTGGTGTTTATTTTGTAGAACTCCATATTCAAACTTATAATGTAAGAAATCAAACACTGATTTGAGTTGAGTCTACTGAACACTTTATTTTATTTTTACAAAAATAAAAACAAAAATTTCGTGACAATTGTTTCGCCTTGTAAGGGCATTTTCGAACGAATGTGATGATTAGATGGATTGAATGTGCTTATATAGTTATATAATTCAAGGTACTTAAGTAAAAAATATAAATAATCTTATGAACTATAGCATGTACATTAATCAAAATTGTGGGAAAAACCAATAGTTTAGGGCAAGGCTAAAGCTAGGGTTTCCTAGGACAGCGGTGCCCGTATTTTAACGGCCGTAGTGAACGGTGATGCGGTGGATAACCGTCGTAACGGTGACTAGAGTGTGGTTTTCTAGGAAAACGGTGTTATCAACACCATTTAACACCGTTTCCCTAGGAAACCACTCTTTAGTCGACGTTACGACGGCTGTCTACCGCATCACCGTTTACTACGGCCGTTAAAATACGGGCACCGCTGTCCTAGGAAACCCTAGCTTAAGTGTTTAATAGGTAATGGGGAATTTAGGTATTTATATTTGAATTCCGGAAAAAATTATAACAAAGTAAGTATTTATTGACATGCATGTACATGTTTGTATTGTGAGGTAATCAATGAAGCTTTATAGTTTTATATCTTTACATAAAAGTTGTGGAAATTGGATTAATAATATTATAAGAGGTTGGTGTTTTCTTTTTCATTTTAATACAAGATTGAAATATTGCAGCGGTTTTTATATTTGTAAAAATAAAATAAAGTGTTCAATAGACTCAAATCAGTTTTTAATTTCTTAAATTATAAGTTTAACTAGTATTTTTTATTATTATTACATGAAGCTACAGAGTGTCATGTAATGCCTAGTAGGAAAAATCCGTGTTAGGGCAAACTAACATACAATAGAACTCTGTTTATCTGAACTCCAGTCATCCGGATCGCCAAATATCCAGAGCTGTATCTGGAAATTTTGCTGGAGTTGTTTAAGTAAGTTTTAATGTGATTTTAATTCGCTCTATTATTCAACAAGAAATCAAATCTGCCACTCATTAATATTTGAAGTCTGAATATTATGTATGTTGATTTACATATATGTATATATTTATTATTTATATTTAAATATGGAAGTAGGCCACACATAAACATATTATTATGGGCACTCTAATAATAATTATATTATATAAACATAAATTTCATGTTTATATTATTAGACTATAAGTCTGAATTTTGAAAGAAACCTTGAACCTTGAACGAATGAACTCCTCGCCTCATTTATTACCATACAATTTTATTCAAATTTATAACGGTTTATCTTTTTTTGCATTTGTTAATTTCTATTATGTATCAATTAAATTTCCTTTCGAATATTAATTATAAAAATTAAAAAACTAAGAAAATTGATAAAAAAACATTTAAAGTGGATAATACTTTTTGACCAGTCTGTTTTTTGGTTTGCTGGAAGATATTGCTTTCAACAATAACTTCGCCAAAGTACTTATTTTTTGTACTTGAAGTAAATAAATAAAGAAATAAAAATTACAGATTAGAAAAAATATATATTATACTCTCTTAAAACGAGGAAGCTATCTCTAGTTAGGCAGTTTAGATGTATCAACAGTAATACCATAAACTATGTATGCATACTTTTATTACTCATCAGAGCTATTGTAAATAGTACTAATATGTTAAGAATTTTATGGCAATGATATGGTTTGAGATTAGTATCCTATTTACTAATTTATTTTTAAAATGTTAAATCTTATAATGCTGGTATTTGGACTATTCTTTCTAAGATATTTCAATTTTATTAAGAATTGTATCTTCTTCTTCTTCTTCTTCGGCCTTATTCTCTCCACTGCTGGATAAAGGCCTCTTCCAAATGTTCCCATTCCTTCCTATCACCCGCTTTCATCATCCATGTTTTACCGGCAATAGAGGCAATGTCGTCGACCCACCTTTTCTGTGGCCTTCCAGCACTTCTGTTGTTTGCTCATGGTCTCCACTTTATTATTCTGGGTGTCCACCTGCCATCATTTTGTCTCGCCAAGTGTCCTGCCCACTGCCATTTTAATTTCGCTGCACGATCCATGATATCCACGACTCCGGTCCGGCGCCTTATTTCTTAATTTCTTACTTTGTCTCTTAGACATACACCGAGCATCTGTCTTTCCATGGACCGTTGCGTGCATTTTAATTTCTGGCTACTTTTTGATGTTATAGACATGGTTTCTAGACCGTATGTTGTCACCGGCAATATGCACGGTTCATAGACTTGTCTTTTCAAGCATATAGGGACTTCTTTATTTTCAAAAATATATTTAAGTTTGCCGAAAGCAGCCCAACTTGGCTCTCTTCTTCTTGGTAACTCCGCTATCTGGTTATCTTTACCAAGTTTGACTTTGTGTCTTAGATATATATATATTCATCAACCACTTCGATTTTATTATTGTTAATGAAAATGTCTCGTCCTGTTGGACTCATAATCTTTGTTTTATGAATTTTCATTTCCAAACTAATCCTTTTTGAAGCCTCATGTAGTTCACTAATCATTTCGCCTAGTTCATCCATGTCTTTACTTATGACCACTATATCATCTGCGAATCTGTGACTCAAGTACATGCCATCGATCTTTACACCCTTATTTTCCCAATGGGGGGTTTAAATTCATCCTCTAAGGCTAGCGTAAAGAGCTTTGGCGATATTGTGTCCCTTTGTCTGACACCTTTCTCTATTTTGATTTCATCAGTTTTTGTGTCGTCATTTATCCTCACATCCATAGTAGCGTTGTCATAAATGATTTTTTATTAATCTAATGTATCTAGAATCAACTCGGGCATTTCGGAGTGCTTCAATAACAGCCCATTTCCAACTGAGTCAAATGCTTTTCGATAGCCGATAAAAGCTAAATGTAGTGTTATGTTGTATTCAGTTGACTTTTCTGAGTAGTCGAAGAATTCGGAAGAAGGCCAAATAAGACTGGAACATGAAGTTGAAGATATCAAATGGGATATCCTTGGAATATGCGAAACAAGATTGAGAGGAGAGGGAGCCGTAACATTACCACCAGAGGCCACCTTCTCTATAAGCATAATATTGATTCTTCAATCGGGGAAGTAGCTATCCTAATAAATAAAAATATTACGAAACGTGTTTCTAAGAGGACTAGTTTATCTTATAAAATTATTTATGTCTTATTAAAATTAAATAAACTATTCACAATACAAATTATTCATGTCTATGCTCCCACAAGTGCCTCTGAAAATGAAGAAATTGAACAACTATATGAAGATATTTCCAAAGCTAAACATTTCGAAAAGGCTAAACTAGTCATTATTACTGGCGACTTTAATGCCAAAATAGGGGAAAATAAACAAGGTGATTACTGCTGACTACGTACTGGTAGACAACAAAAAGAATTGTATGATATAACTAAATGTTAATTTCAGTAATAAATATCCAACCATAAATAAATATAACACGTGCACGCGCGTGCACGTGTCATGCATACAATAATGCAGTATGTAAATATTTTCTGTAATGCTATTGTTTTCTCAAACTGAAATAAAATACTTAATTAAAAATAAGTATCCTTTCTTCTAACTTACGGGAAAACCCTTGGTCCACTGGCTGTTGTAAGTCATATTATTTATGTTTCACGTATCGTTACGATTTCTTAACGATAAAAATAATTTATTTGCGACTTGTTTGTGAGAGAATCGCAGACGTGCTTTGAAACAGCAAACAAAAATAACAATAACTCGAACGTTTTAATTGCAACTCATTAAAATTACCTACATGTTGATGAATGGAAAATATTGTATTGAAAGAACGATTTATGCTAAACATCGGCTGTATCATCTCTACTTAGCATTCATCAATATGAAAATCTAAGCCAATTCGATATGAATAATATATATTTGTTTATGAAGAAAAGGATTTTTTTATTTTTTTAAATTTGTTTATTTTTCCATAAAAATATAATTACAAAAATACACTTTAGAAAAATACATCTTAAAATTAAGCTATAAGATGAATGAGGAAGTTCAGTGGTTTTTAAAAAAAAAAATATTTGTTAATTGACTGTTAAACTGAGTCAATTTTTTTTTTCAATTTTCATATATCGTATTATCGGCGCTACGATTTTTCAAAGTTTTGTATTTCTGAAATAACTCCGCGTGTAACGTCAGAGGTTCATTTCCGCTTATTCTCATTCAGTTCTTCCCATTGGTCCAGAAGCGACAAGCATACCGGAAATCTTCCATAGCTCTCAGATCATAGGTCGATTCACATGAACCAGTGACGTCATTTAAAGTAGTGCGTTTTTATCAAAATATTTTTTATTATTTTTTCTGTACATTTTCAAGAAACTTTGCCGTACAATTTAATGCTCTAATTTTTACCCCACGTAAGAAAACATATTTTGTATCCAATTTCCCGTAGGGCTGAAGTTCCTCATTGGAAAAAATGCCCACAAAGACTACAGTGTCTGAGCGTGGGCCATTCCTTTTTTAAATATTAAAAAGTTTATAGCACATATAAATGGTATGACATGGCCATAAAAAGAAAAGAAGAAAAATAAAAGAAAATAAAAGAAAAACCAAATTAACTGTTGCTGAAATTACGAAAATATGATTTATTTGCACTATGTATTGATTTTTTTTATTTTTAAGAATGTCTCTGCTCCTTCCATGCTAATCCAAGACCTCAAACCTACTTTAAACTGTACCAGTGATTTAATTTTTTGTAGTTCCTTGGTTAAAAGATTGAAGGATCTCAGACCAACATGTAAGGAGTGCCTCTGTGCGAACTTAGTTCTGCATCCTGGAACTGACAGTACACTATCGGATCTATTACTATTACGATTTAAATTATTACTTAACAATTCCCTATTCAAGTAAACATATTTTAGGCACTGAAATAAATATAATTTTGTGCATAGTGTTATTCATGAAAACAAAACAATGATATTCAAATAAGAACAATATTTACATATTACAACAGAGATGAAGAACATTTTAGAGAAGATAATATAGAAGTCTAGGCATCTACAAGGCTTATGACCTGTCATTGGTTAGTTTAAGTGGCCACTTTACACACTGTGTAACATTCACCATTCCGCCCATACTTGAACATCTAAATTCCTTCTACTCTTCCATCTGTTGATGTTTTTGAAGCTGCAAGAGCTGAAACCTTTTTTGTTGCGGGTGAGATTCATCTGATTGAATTATTTCACCTACATACTAGGCAACGCCTGAAAATATTTTTCAATTTTTACACTTCTTCTTTGACCAGGTGGATTCATCGTTGTAATATCAAACTATTCCCCCCATTAAAAATTTGATGCAGTATCCGGGACGTATATCGCCTTTATTTCAAATTAAACATATCTCTCCCTCTAAACTTACCCCGTGCCCTTCAACATTATCTCCAGATATTATTTGGCATATTCCAAAGGTTTATTATTCTGATTGACGAATGCAGGCAGTACTTTTCATAATTATTTATTTAAATAAATTGTTTTCGTTCCTAATAAAATAAAAATACACATACATATATACAGGTGTTCTTTAAACCCTGTCACATCCGAAACTACGATAATCAGTATGGGCAAGAAGGCATATTAGCATATTTAAAAAAAAAATTAAAACAATGAAAATTAAAAAAAATTAAATATTAAACAAAACAAATGGTTGCTTACTTCTGCAGAGGAGAAGCGAGGGGAGCGCGGCCGCGCATTTTTGGCGTATCAGACTTCCCCTCCCCCCCTCCTTGTGTCTCCCTTGCAGAAGTCAGAAACCATTTGCTTTTTCTGATATTACATTTTTTAAAATTTTATTCGTATCAAAAAAATATTAAAAAAAAAAAAACAAAAACCATCTCGCCGTTTCCCCGTAGGGGTAGGCAGAAAGGATAGAACGCCATAACACTCTATCACACACACTATCTAGGCACACACACCTCGCTTCCTCTACATTCATACATCTTCTCATGCACGCACGCCGATTATTTCTGCTTTTGACATGTCCATCGTCAAGTATTTGATGGACTTGATCGTGCCATGTCTTTCTCGGTCTTCCTCGTTTTCCGCATCCATCAATCCATTTGCATCGTAGATCCTTTTAGCCATCCTTTCGCTGTCCATTCGCTCTGCATGTCCAAACCAACGCAGCACCCCTTTCTTGATTCTGTCGATAATGCGTGTTTCAGCCTTACACACTTCACGGATCTCGAGATTTGTGCACCTATCATACATCGTTTTACCACACATTCGCCCGAGGGATCGCATTTCGACAGCATTCAGCCTACTTTCATCATAATTTTTCCAATTCCATACTTCGCTCCCATACATTAGAGTTGGCACAATTTATTTTAATGTGCCAATATGTCTTCTTGCTCATACTGATCTCCGTGGTTTCGGATGTGACAGGGTTTAAAGAACACCCTGTATTTATATTATTTCGAATTAGGACAGTTGATAGTTTTTATGTATTGAACGAGATGTATATACTCTAAGATTGAACGTGAGTATTAGTAGCGATTAGTATTTCCCAATCAAATGGCACTCATTATATCATTAGCCGGTGTTATTCACCCGATTAGTCAACACTTCACATACAATACACAGCTATAACCTCCGCACGCAGCGTAGCTACATTATACACTATACTTTACTTACATTTTAATAGCTATTATGTTTTGTCTTATTTAAAAAAAAAAAAGATGTGATATTTTGTACAATTGTTTACATTCATTATTTTAAATTACAACTTACATATTTGAATAAGTGTGAACTAAGTATATATACCATAAGCTTAGATTATACCCTGTCTGCGTAATATATAAGTGTGAAAGCATTACACGTTCCTTTTGAGAGTGATAAAGAATCACCAGGCAGAACATTTAAATTAGATAATTTCTGCTCAGTGTTACAGGCTGAACTACTCGCAATACGAGAAGCTCTCGAATGGTTATTAAAAAAACCACCGGAGAGATGGGTTATTGCAAAAATATTATCAGATTGTCGTACGGGCGTTCAAGCTATAACTGATACTCGGTCGGTAAAACCATTCATTGTAGATATTCAGAGTCAAATTAAGCATCTAAAAATAAGAGAGATGATCATTCAAATATGCTGGATAAAAGGACATGCTGGTATCGTAGGAAATGAGAGAGCGGATAAAGGAGCAAGAGCCGCAACTTGTAAAATAACGGCATCTTTCTTCTCAGAATTTCCCCTTAGCTTTGCTGAACGCAGTATAAAACAAAATACGCAGCAGCGTGGGGAGGTAAAATCACTCAAATGTTTTTCCCGACGCTGGCTGATGCAGCAAACTTCCGTCATCATCGCCAAAGTACTTTCGAAACGACCCAAATTTTCCAAATTCACGTAGCTATGAGAAGTTATCTATATAGGTTTAAATTAAGGAATGATGACTGTTGTCCATGCGATGATATTTCTTCACAGAGTATCGAATATCTGTTATTTCAGTGCCCATTTTTCAGTTTACAACGCCATAATTTTGAAGCAGAATGCAGGAAAGATGGAATATCCTTAACAGATATCCACACTGTAGTTAAAAGTGGTTATCACGCGCCATTGTTCTTGAACTTTGCAGCAATGGTGATTGGACTCATAAAGGTAATAAACCAAAATCAGTGATCGAACATCCCATTTCCAAGACAACATGAACAAGACAGAACAAAAACGTTAAAAATAAAATAAATAAAAAAAATTCCGAGTACCTTAGCCTTGTACATGGCACGTAAGGCTACTAAATACAGGGGTCCAAATATATATATAAAAGAAAGCACTACAATTAATGATATGAATCCTACACGTATAAAACATTGCGAGTCGAGGTCCTGTAAAAAAATACCTGTAAACTTTAAAAAAAACATTCAAGTGTGTTAGTGAAAATTCTTGAAGGACGTCATAGACGGGAGGAGTGCTCTCCCGAAACTATGGTAGTGTTCTTGTGAAAGAATAAAAATTGTGTAACACTAATAACAAAGATTTGTTTTTATTTGAAGGACTAACTTTGCGATTATTCATTATAAAATAAATAAATTTGTTTCATATTTACTTCATATAGGAAATAAAGTGTCTATTATACGCATTGGTGGTCATGTCTCATTATGCACGACTCAAACGATTTTGAACTAAACAGTTTCATTTTTTGTATTGCCTACTGTTGATGCAAATGCAAATGAAGTTTTTCGTATTTATTTCCATCATGGAAAAAACGTATTTTAAATACGTAATACATCTTTTAACCATTTATCTTAGGATGGAACGAAAGATCTTCAACTCGCGGATATTATGCGCTTTGTCCAAGCCATTTTCTTCTTTGTTAGGTACTTTACAAACAGTTACATCATAGGATCAATTCAATCAACGTATGAAGCCTGTGTCAAATCTAAAATATGTTTCATGACCAAACAAATAAAACCCAAATGACATAAACAGACTACAACGACAGAAAAATAAAATATTGAAGCTAGTATAGTGTAATATTCAAAAGCCCAAAAATTGCAATTACATTGTATAAATCATTTATTCGTAGCTTGCTTGAATTTAATTCTATCACGTGGTCTCCTAATTATAATGTTTTTATAACACAGATTGAATCGGTGCAACGTAATTTTTTTAAAGCGTTAATATTTAGAATTTCATTCAACTATTATGATCGTCAGGGGTACTTTCATGTCTTTAGTTTAGAATTCAGAGGGATTTTGGCTGGTTTGATATTCTTGCACAAATTAATATCTAACTGTATAGATGCCCATTATATCCTTGCCCAGATTAACCTTAATGCACCTCACCGTAACTTGCGTACCGATGCCAATACTGTCTTTGGTGTGGGAAATTATAAGACCAACATCGGATTCCTTTCCTCTCTGCCAAGGACCCTCAGAACAGTGAACAAAATCTCATTGAACGGTCCTGTCGATGTATTCCAACAGCAAAGGCTTAAGAAGCAAGCTGTGTTGTCACTCCTGACTCGCGATGACACACTTGCCATGTCCGCCTAGATAACGCCATAATTATACCTTTGTAAATTTTAATTGATTTTAAGATTGAGTGTTATTATGTAATACATACTCATTAATGCAAATCTGTTAGGGCTTCCATAAGCCAGTTGATTGGCTTATAAAAAATAAATTTAAAAAAAAAAACACTATAGAACTGTTTTAAACAATTAAAGTTAATTAACTTTTTAAACTATAATCTTTAAAATGTATTCATAAGTAAGCCACTAGTCATTGTAGACATAGAAATAAAGCATGGACACAATACAAGAATATTTTTAATTTTTAATTTTAATTTTAATTTTATGTTTGCACCACAACAGGCCAGGTGGCCCAATTACAGTGGTGAATTACATCACAGAACACCCAGGCTTGAGAAAAATCACATTTTTTAATTTTTGTGTTCTCACCGGGAATCGAACCCGGAACCTTCAGTCTGTGAGTCAAGCGTCTTGACCACTACACCACGGAGGCCGCATATATCAGAACCATATCACATACAACATTCCGAAACATCTTTGTGCAACAACAATGGTGAAGGTGTATAGTGGGTTTTGCGTGTTGGTTTGATTGGTATCCTGACGAAGAGACGCGTACTAAAAAAGTCGGTATGTGGTTATACGCAAATATTATGTGAAAACATTTTCGAACTGATTAATGTTGCTTTCGTTCATATAAATCCATCAATCTCGTAAGTTTGATTTGAACTATTATAAAATGGGCAATCATAATTCCGTTCCATTTAATTTAGTTCTAGTCTGTGACGGTATAGTAGAAGATAAATTCTCTCTAGCGATTACTAAGATACACTGCCGACACCCCCCCCCCCCCTTCAAGTTTTGGGTAGGTACATCGATATGAAGCAAGGGGAAGCGTACGCACTTGATGACAGCATCAGTATGACGTCTTAGTTGAAGAGAAAAGTCTCCCGACCGACTACTAAGATACACTACCGACCCCCCCCCCATCAAGTTTTGATGTAAGTACATCGGTTTATACCGACGGGTCTAGAACCCATCGATACGTTTATCTACTCATTAAAAGGGACAAAAAAAATCCACCTAGCAATTTTTCCTTAATTTACGATTTACTTAAATTTTTCAAAATATATGAGAGAAATAAGTCAATTTCGAGGTCGAATTATTTTCTGACATAACTGTCAGTTTCCGAAACGAGTGGCTAGATGCAAAAAATAATGTCGTTAGTTTCTGCCCTATAAACATATAAGAGTAAGAAAGTTGCCACTATAAAAAAATAATGCGTTTTTGTATTTTTTCTGTCTCTTTTACTATCTTCTGGGGTGGGCGTATCGAGACGTTAAATGAGCCGACATTGTAGTCACTCGGTAGATAAATACAGACGATATAAAGCATATCGCCTTGGCAAGTGCAAAAGTCTTTTAAAAATCACGTTCATGCGAGCATTTTTTGCTTGAATTGGGATTTATTGGAGTTTATAATCGCCTTGAAGTAGGCACTTTCTATCATAGAAGCCTATTTAAAATATAAATTAGAACTATTTTTAATGTTAATGATGTAAGGAACGCAGACTTATTTTTACGGTCATTCATTGGATCGTTTCGATCATATGGTGTCGAGATGACAAGTAGTTAGAACAAACCGAGGAAGATACAGATAGTACAGAAGTTAAATATACCGTCTCGATATGTATAGATGAAGACAGCGTTCATAATTGAGGCCCTGGGTCTCAGAACGATAAAACGATAAAACGGAAAAATTGCTCGATGGAGCAAAATTTTTATCACTTTAAATGCGTAGATAAACGTATCGAGGGGTTCTAGACCCGTTTATACAAACCGATGTACTTACCTCGAAACTTGATGGTGGAGGGATCGGTAGTGTATCTTCGTAATCGGCCGGGAGAATTTTATCTTAAACTATGACGTCATACTGAAGCTATGTCATTTTAGTGCGTAGATATGTGTACCATGAAGTACGCTTCCCCTTGTTTCATATCTATGTAGGTACCTACCCAAGACTTGAAGGTGGGGTCGGTAGTGTATCTTTGTAATCACTAGAAAGAATTTATCTTCAACTATACCGTCATGGTGAAGGTATGACGTACTTTGATTGTACTCCAAATGCAAATCAAACTTTGGAGATTCGCCCCTGCAGTCTTTAGGTGTCAATTCACTGATTTTTCGATATGATTAGCGGCCTTTGAAGTGAGAACACTCTTCCAAGATTCTGAATCACGGAGCTGTATCCTGTACATAAACAGTGTGCGTACGTTGGGTATCTGTTTTATTTGTCAAATTAAGTCGTTTTATGCAGTAACTACCTGCAAAACAAGCGTGACGTCACGGCTCTGAGCAGTAAACAGCGCGGGAAATGAAAATCGAGAGTTCTCTGGCATTGGGAGAAAAGTTAATGAGTTAAATTAGCGTAAAAATGCTGCGAATCTGCGCCGTAGACAATAATAACCAGTGGCGGTCGACTGTACCTAACCTAGTAGGTACTATAGACTATACTGTAGTAGTGTAGTAGTGATGCTTATATCGTGTTCAAGGCGTTGGCGATGCGCGAAGGCAATAAGTCATGTTAAGTGAGACTTCTTGCGCAATGAGAATTAATCGATATAATTTGTATTATCGCGATCAAATAACCACTCATTACAAAGTAACAATGATGTTTTTATCCACATATTCAATATACCCAATGTTTGATTGAACTACACTGAAAATTTAAATACTTTGAAGCATTGAGATATAATATACAGAGACAACCCTCCATACAAATCCGAGCTAAAAAGTCGTCTCCGAAGGACAGGAATTGACCAGCGGAGATAACAAATATCGTCACGTCGACTTTGACAAGCAAAACAAGTAGTACAGTAAAAGCGCGGACTGTTTACATCGGTCTACTGTAAGTTCTATTCAGTATGTCGCTCCCTTCATACGCGTCACCTTTGTTTGTCGTTTTGCTTTACGCCCGACTAACTGAGCAGGACGGAGACAGGAGATAATTCGCGAATTGTAACATATTAATAAGACGATTTTGACATTAAAATAGATATTTTAAACAAATATTAATTAAGATAAGAACATTACTTGCCAGTGAAGGGTTATGCTATCGCTTTTTCAGATCGATTTGTGCAGTATTTTAGAGAACATATGGGCATTTTAGTAATTTCGAGGAGAAAAGTAGTCGGTGAACGTCCGCAACAGGCTAAAGTCCGTTCTATCAAACATAGACCAATTGGCCGCAGGTTGAGGGAACATATTTCGAACGCTGGTGTTTACTCTAGTTTTATACCTCAATGCTTTGAAGCGCCGAATATTCGGCAAAAGATGTGTGCATTTTGCGCGGGACAGGTTTATGACCTGTCTCATTGCGGCGCGTGCGGGCGTATTTGTTTCATTTTTTAGTAGATCGTGTCGCGACGCGCGTTAATGTTCATTATTACATCACACTGTGTTAGTAATAGCCCTTATTAGAAACAATTATTGGTAATTATTTGTTTGTGCATCATGGCACCATTTTATAAAAATCACATATTTGGGAGTATTATAAGATTTGTATTGAAGATAATAAACTGGTTGTGTGTTTGCTTGATTTATATTTTATTTTGTTGTCTTTGTAGTCTGTTTATGTCATTTTAATATCCTGTTCCCCACAGTAGTCGCATTTAACATATTTTAGTTTTTACATTGTCTTCATACATTAGATTTTTTTCCGTTTTTGGAACAAAATTTGTTGTTACGGAATTCCACAAAAATGAAAAATGTAGTGTATTGCGGTAAGTTTACATACTAACGTTGAGGTAAATGTATTCTGTAAACCAAATACGAATGAGCAATAAAGATCACCCATTGTGGAAGTACCGGCGCGGCAGTGATGACGTCATGGTTCGGAGATGTCTCCGGCAGGGTTGCTGCAGAGTTCCGGTCTGGAAATAGATGATGGGCGGGAGCTGGGGCGGGGGTGGGAGGGTATCGATCCCCAACCCCCGCCCCCCAGCGAAGGCGGAAACCGCCCGATCGAGCAAACTGCAGCGAGCAGCGCAAAACCAATTAGGAAGTTATAAATAACTCACTATTAGAAAATGGGAATCGAGTTGGGGTAGAGTGGAGTTCGAACCACAGACCTTTGGTCCGTGAGTCCGAGACACTAGCCACAGGACCACAACCCGATTAACTTTTAGAGAAAATTTTTACTTTACAAACTATTTGTCACATAATTCCGAACCCGTCTACATATAATTTTAAATTGGATTTTTATTTTTTTTAATTTGTTTATTCAGAAAATCAACAGCAATACAAAAAATATACACAACATTATAAAAAAATTGAAATAAAGCCAAATCAGTTATCCAAAATACAATTATAAAAATACAGTTCAGGTAGATATTAATTTATAGAAGTGCATGTGTGCGAGTTTTTTGTGTGAGGATGCGTGTGTGAGTGGAGTGTGGTTTTGGTGGGTATGTGAATATGTGTGTGAGTGTATATGGGTGTGAGGGTGGGTTTATGGACAGGGTGAGTGTTTGTTTAATATGAGAGAATAGAAACAACTTAAATTTATAATGTAAAAATATATTTTTTTTATAAAGAAACATATTTTTTTCATATAATAGTTTTTTAATTCTTGTTTTAAAAGTGAGTTTACTGCAGTTAAATAGGTCTATGTTATTAAAAAATACATTATAATTACGCGCCAAGCGAATCAGAGGAGAGTTCTGTGCATAGTTGGTGCGAACTGTAGGTACGTGGAAAAGAGATAGAATGCAATTTTACAGAGAAAAGGTTATCCTTTAAATTTGTCTCGAAAATTTGTTTCAACCTTCACAGAAAAATGTCGGCTATTCGACGGCTGGTAAAAACATTAAAATTTTGCTAAAATCATACTGTAAAATTTGAATATTTACAACAAAAACTTTTTTTTTTATTATTTACAAAAAGGGACAATTGAATTACAATTACTATGGCGACTGCTTTTCTTGACATTTGGCTTGCCAACCGCCAGCGAAACGCAATAAAAAGCATGATAAATAATAAATAAATAAACGAAAATAGCAGTTTTGGAATATTTTCAATATTTACACCCGTGAAATTCAAATATGTGATTGCGCAGCAGGATTCTACGTCGCGAAACGTGACATTTAATATTAGGTGTTCACGGATGTTCTGTGATTGCGAATACGATAAACAACCATGGCGAGAAATTGTTATCACGTCGCTTATTAGCACGTCGATAGTTATTTGCGATTGAACTACTGGTTGGCGATACCCGTCGCTGCATACCGGAAATCTTCGTAAGTATACCTTCAATGGACCAATCGGCAGATCTGACCGAGAAGAAGCGGAAGAAAACTTCCGACGTCACAGGCGGAGTAATTTCAAAAATACAAAAATTACTTATCCTAGGTAACTCCAAAATGGTGGTTCGTATTTAACAATATGAGGCTAATTGTGTTTTTCTCTCTTTGCAGAAAATGGTACGATACCCGAGCTGCCGTTCCACCTGGAGTCGATCCTAACATGCGCTGGGTTCTTCGCCATGTACTTCGTGGAGGAGGCGGTGCACTTCTACCTGGACCGCCGTGCCGCGCGGCAGAACGGCGCCACGCCGCCCGACGGCGCGCTGGTCCGCTCGCTCAGCATCCGCCGCAGCCACAACAACAACCACCCCGAGTCGGCCGTCAAGGACCCAGAGAAGCCGCAGCCCAGCGAGAACGGCCACGGCCACGGCCACAGCCACGACCACGACCACAGCAAAGGACACTCCCACATGCCGGTGATGAGCGGAGACGACGACCCCGTCATCGCATCCCTGCGCGGCCTCCTCATAGTTCTGGCCCTGTCCGTCCACGAGCTATTCGAAGGGCTCGCCGTCGGGCTAGAGTCTTCGGCGTCCAAAGTCTGGTACATGTTCGGAGCTGTCTCCGCGCACAAACTGGTAATCGCGTTCTGCGTGGGAGTCGAACTGGTCACAGTCAAGACCAAGACATCGCTGTGCTTTATCTATATCATCACCTTCGCCGTGGTGTCTCCTCTGGGGATCGGCATCGGCATAGCCCTCTCGGGGGGCTCGGGGGCCGCGGACGGCGGCCTGGCTTCTGTCATCCTGCAGGGGTTGGCGAGTGGAACCCTCCTGTATGTCGTCTTCTTCGAAATCCTCCAGCGAGATAGAGCCGGGATTCTTCAGTTCATCTCGGCGCTTGTCGGCTTCCTGGTCATGTTCGGGCTACAACTTGCCAGTGAGTATTTATCCACAGTCATTTAATATTCTTATTCCATTCCATAATGTTATTTAGAACAATATCCATTAGAAAGGGGATTTTCACTGAACTTATTTATTCCTATTTGTCTAAATGAGAAAGTTCAGTGCTACAGGAAATTAGATATAAAAAAATGTTTTCTTGTAAGAAAGTGTGTGCGTAAAAATTAGAGCATTTAATTGTACGGCGGAGTTTCTTGAAAATGTATAAAAAAATAACTACTCTGAATGACACGACGTCACATCAATCAATCAAACCAATGATAGCTTTGACACGTGTTGTGATTTGTCATTTGCATAGCACTGACCCCCACCACTAAGAATAAGAATAATACTATTGGCTTAACTTTAAATTGGGAGCTAGAAAAAAAGGAAAAGAAAAACAAAATTAAAATAATAATAGATTTAAATATTACAAACAAAATAAAAATCCTAGTGTCGCCAACAAATTTATATTGATGCAAATTATTTATTTCCCATTAGGGAATAAATTATTTTTCCTTTCAATTTATATATTCGGTGTTATTGACTGATTTGTGAACCAATTTAAAAGGTAATGTACAGTAAATATTTGTTTGCTGACTTTAGATTTCAATTTTTTGTCCCGTTGTAATTCCAGAAAATTTTTATTTCATAAAAATATACTCATTTCTCTAAAACATGTTTTTTTTTCTTCATTTTAGCTGGTCATTCTCACGACCACGATCATAATGATGAACCCGCCAGAACATCAACCAGTGGACACGGACACAGCCATCAACACTAGCGCTAACCTAACCTAACCCATTGGAAAACACACGGTATGGGATCAGATCGAGTCGTGGATCAAACATTGTGTGATTGATGACATCAGCCAAAGAACACAAGTCATAACTTCCAACTAATTTCAACACTTGATATTTTGTGACACTCCTCGTATCTTGCATACGCTAATTAGTGAGATTTTATGAACACCATAGCAAGTAGATGGCGGCCATTTTGAGATTTAACAATACAAATTCGTTTAGTTTAACTTTTGAATTGTGATAATATTATCTATACCTACACATCGATTGAAATTTTATTAAACTGCTTAATTACTAGTAAATATATTATATTAATGAATGTGATATTGAAATTTATAACTACTGGTAATAATTCAAAGTATTTTAGATCAAATATAAAATCACATAGTAAAATGCAAAAACTCATACATAAGTATCATAATAAAACATGTACTATAGATCGGCCCAGATCTACAATACTTGGGTGCAGAAAATATAGTGATATTAATTATTTTTAATAAAAAATTTACTAAACTTATTGGCTATGTCAAAATTTATTTGATATAAAATTATGTGCAAGTAATTATTATAAGATGTGAAATAGTATTATGCTTAGGCATATTGCATTAGTGCAATATCAAAAACTGATATTTTATTACTCTGAGGGACTGTGCTCGAAAGAATGGTTGTGCAAAATAATTATTACCATATTTGACTCCCCCCTTTGTTGTTTAAACATATTATTTTAATCAAATAAAATTAAAATTTATTTACATTGTTGGGTCGACATTTTGTTTAAGAAGAAAAATGTTACATGGTGTATTCAATTTACCCATCCTAATAAAATCAGTCTTTGCTACGCAAACTGCAAGTTGCTTCAGTTTTCATATTTATGATAATAATAATCAGAGTTACTTAATATCTACAATAAAAGTATTGTTACTGTTCCTGTATTGAAAAAAAAAATAGGTATCCTATTGTAAGATATATTTTTAATTAGTGCATAATTTTTTATTCTAAAAGGAATACTTGAATACACTACATTTAGTTGGTATCTTATACATTCAATAAAATTTAGTTGATAGTCCGTATTTATTGTAAATATTGGATTAAGCGTTTTTAAAGCAATCTTATTTTATTTTATGAAATATGTATGTGAAAATGACATTTAAAAGATGGCTTAGGCTTAGTGGAAATGCAATAAGGAATTCAATTTATTTTTCTAATCCCATTTTTAGCGTAAACTTTTGATAAATTTAGAAAACCTTCATTTCTAATTCCTGTTGTATACTGTGGACTCACCTACGTCACTTAATTTTTATTGTGCTAAAATAAGACTATTTAGTGACACAAAATAAATTCATTCCCTTTCGCCCGCTTTCAAATCATTTAAATTTCAAAACATACAGTTAACTTTACTGTTGGGTCAATAAAAAGTATATTTTTGGCATTAAGTACTTTATTGCGAGATTTATGCTCGCCTTTAAAAGCTGACCAATAAAATAATTAAGAGATTTATTTACACCACGCTTTATACTGTGATATCAGTATGAATGAGCTTACTTACAAGTTACAAGACATTATTCCGAAAAGCAGTATTTATATTGACATATTGTATAGGATTATTTCTAACATTGCTGATGTTTTGACATTGCACATACCTGTTTAGAAGATTAATTAATATTTTTAATACAATACATATCTTCAGCAGCTATTAATTAACCTTTGGTTTATCTATTATAGCTTTATCTATTTTTTTATTATATTCAGTCTGCTGTTAAACTTATACTAATGTTCATGATTTTTTCATGAACTTATATGTTATATTTTTAAGATTATAATTAAACTCTGAAAACTTCAAATGTTTAAAACAATGAGTTTTCTCACAACTTCCTGATAAATTTGTTTGTTTGAAAAACATAATTTTATGTGCATATTATAATACGTAACCTTAAGACTTCTTGAAACAAGTTTTTAACGCGTTTCTTTTTTTATATGTGACTTTTAAATAACATTAATTTACAGTATTCGAGTGTATTTCAAATAAATATATTTTATAAATGAATATTATAATAATGGCATGGTTCACCTTTTTATTTAGAATAAAAGACGCTATCTAAAGATCCCTTTATTTGTGAAGTAAAAATGAATCATTTTTACATAAAAATCAATGAACATATTATTAATTCATCTTATTTGATGCCAGTTATAGTCCAAAATTGTAAGCGTAGAGGAGAATCCAAGTTTGGTCAGTTCAGATCCATTTATATTTTTAATAACGTTGAAAGGTTGCATTTTGACGTTTCTCTATAAATATTAAATTAAAATGTGCAATAATTTCTAATTACTCATTAGTAATAGTCTCATTAGACTAATACCACATTCAAAAGCAGTACACTATAAATAATAATTTAGCGTGTTATTTAGCAAATCCAATACTTGTAATATCAATAACAGTCGCTGTGACATGTTTTGTGTTGACAGTTAAAACGATTCGTGAACCGTGCCACCATCTTGTACTATTACACCACTATTGCCCCATTTAGAAAGAGGCAAAACATATTCTAGCAGCTATAAGCTGATTGTTGTCAAGAGATCCCAAGATATTTCTTTACTAATTGTGATAAATTATATATTATAATTGATGTACAATAAACATTGTTTTGAACAAGTATTACTTTATAAAAGGACAACGTAATGTGCCTTAGTAAAGATTATAGATGTAAGAGAAGTATATTATTACACTATTTGCTAAGTGAAATTCATAATAAAATAACCACATTATATATTTTTGAAAATATTGAAAACTTTTTTTTATTTCTAACCCTATTTAATAAAATAGTAAAGTTCCAAGCAACACAATACATATACGAAAATATTTGAAACTTCACTTAAATTTCCATCCTCCCGGGTAAATTCTTTTCTTTCTCTATGGGAACTTAAGAGGATATGCGTCGGGAAGGAATTTTGATGAATAGATTTTTGAATATGGTTTTTCTCTCACTCTCTCGCAGATACCTCCCAGATACCTCCCGGATACTATGCGAAAAAGACAACTGCATATCGGACCGATTATATTTAACTAAAATGTAAATAATACCTTAACTTCTTCTTGCGGTGCCCTATCAGGTCCCCCCAACCTTGGCGATCACTACAGCGAAAGCATCTGGGTCCTGCGTTACTCTGAGGCCGGGACAACTGCTTGTTGGATCTACTCGCCATAGTGTTTCCTTGGAAAAAATGACCTGAATGGTTTCCCGTTGCCTTCTGTGGTGGATTTTTCTGTCGCGGTTACCTTCCCTCAGCTGGATGGTTCTGGTTTGGAGGCCCCAGAAACTCGTATAATAATACCTTAACTAAAATTTCAAAATTAGAATTGGCTAGAGCCAAAAAATATAAAACCTGCTTCTTACACTCAAAATAATATTGGAAAATTACTAATAAATTAACACTTTTTTACTAAATTTTTTTTTAGATTCTGTTGTTTTTTTTAGAAAGAGTATCCACCTTTTGTGTTTTTCAGATGTAATTATCGTATTTGTATACCGTACGTGCAATAACAGCGAATAAAACTGGGCGCTTTTAAAGGTTTATTTGGATGGTTCTAGTTCCTATAAAATTAACCATTTATCAAAAAAAAACAAAACGATAGGGACACGCCAATGGTAAATATCTATAGCGTGTAAAAAAAAATATTGATCTAGTGCGACAATCTAAGGTGAAAATACGGAATACGTTTGTTTGAAGAAAAGTAACACACAAGTGACAGAAAAGTAACAAGCTTTTTTTTTGTCTTTTGGCAATTCATCCTATGAAGGATGATTTCTGCCATCCACGTAAATGATTTAATGTAGACCGGGATCTACAATGTACTATTAACACTATGTACAAAAGGATAAATAAAAAGAAATAATTAGAAACCTCCTAAAAGTTCACACCGTTCTCACTCAGAAATCTTCCTATGTGATGAATCAATTCGGGGGTAAGTGAGGATAGGAGAGAAGTGACATTTATGGGAAAATTTATGTTTGTAAGTTTGAAATAATTCTTATGTCCTTCCGTTATTGGGCAGCCAAAAAGTATGTGGTCAGGCATTTCCAAGTCTTGGCCACTCTCACACCATGGACTCTGAACTACGTTAATTTTAAACAAGTGACTGTCAGCGCAGCAGTGTCCCATTCTTAACCTGCAATTGTTCGATACTAACCTTTTAAACAATTTTGCAGACTTAAACCAGGGTTGAGAAGGGATATGATTTTGCAAGCTTCTATAGTAGGAACCCTTAGTTTTGCTGCTTTCAGTCCGTTGGACATCCCAATGATGTCTAGCCTGTTTCATGAATAGAAGGGACAAGTCTGAAATCTGCGAATGGAAGAAAGAAGGAGGTAAACCGCTTGTCAAAGCCTCTCTTGCCAGGAAATGTGGTGTTTTTTCATTAATGATGCAACTTTATTTATTACTGTAAATTACACCAATGGTAAGATCATCAATTTTCCAATTTAGGTGCAACTTCAGTAGCACAAAACATGACAGATGTGACAGATGGAGGATAGTCTGCCATCTACAATCAGCTCCTTTAAGATGAAAATATTTGGAAATGGGTACTAAGGACAGACAAAAATTATTACATATTTTATTAACAAAACTAATTTAGATTCAGTAATAAAAATAATTATTCACCCAAAGCAATTGCAACAAAACTAACTGCGATCTAACGTGTTCAGTACTTGATACAACAGGTAAAATTAAACATCTTGATGTATACATATACCAAAACTTAAAATGGAAAGACCGTATTAACGCGTATTAGAAAATGTAAATACAGATTTATTAGATTAAGGAATATTTTAAGAATAAATAATTCAAAAATAACTTTTACTCAATTGTACAATCTTTATTACAATATGGTATTGTTGAATAGGGGTGGTGCATATACCTTAAACCCTCTTAAAATGGCACAAAGATCAATTATCAAAGCAATTTCAAAGAAACCCTCAACATTTGAAATGGAAAATCTGTACAGGGTGTTCTTTAAACCCTGTCACATCTGAAACCACGATGATCAGTATGGGCAAGAAGACATATTAGCATATTTTTAAAAACATTCAGAACAAAGAAAAATTTTAAAATTAAAATATTTAAAAAAACAAACGGTTGCTTACTTCTGCAGGGGAGAAGTGAGGGGAGCGCGGTGCAGTGTCAGACTTCCCCCTTCCCCCTCCTTGTTTCACCCCTGCAGAAGTAAGCAACCATTTGCTTTTTGGTATTTTATTTTTTTAAATTTTATTTGTTCTAAAAAAATATTTTTATCTGCCAATATATCTTCTTGCTTATACTGACCACCGTGGTTTCGGATGTGACAGGGTTTAAAGGACACCCTGTATACAGTAGACACTATTTACAAAATAAATTACATTAAGATACAAATTTACGAAGAAGAAAAAAAAACAAATTTGAGATGAATAAGTCACTTAATATCAAAATTCACACAAATCATGGTCAAAATAGTTTTGTTTTCAAAGGAATAAAAAATTATAATAATCTCCCTAATGAACTAAAAACTATTAAAACTAATATATCACTAAATAGATTCAAAGTAAATTTCAAGAATTTTTTGAACCCGTGTAAAGACAGCATTCTATTTTAATATGTATTACTGTATTATTATTTTCTGTTTTTCTCTTTATTTCTTTTTTTTCTCATGTACATTCAAAATTATATAACTTCAAATTACTAAATAACTATAACAGTGTAAGTTAGGGCTCAAATTTTGGTAGGGCCGCGATGGTGCATATTTTACTGGAAAATATGTACATATAAAATGCCGTGTAATGCCGCAGTTGCATTCCATCAGCAACACTACCAATAGTCCTACTCCCTAGCGTCCATGAGTGGTCTCTTTGGCCCCGCGAGCCCTGGGCGATGTGGCCACTGGCATTAACATCAGTGCCATAGCAGATAGGGAGAGGATGAATGGCGAGTGTCCGGCGCCATAAAACGGGACCTCTCCAACTAAGGGTAGGTAACCCCGACAGAGAATTCCACCGAAGAAGGCAACGGGAAACCACTTCGGTCAATAATTCCCAGGATATCACTATGAAGAGAACCAAACAATGGCCCCGAGTCCCGGGCGGTCCTTAAATAGACCAGGGGTGCGAAGAATCTCCCGGCTAGACATAGAACTGTGGAGGAGCTGTTTCGCACTGCTCAGGATAGGGAAGCTTTCTACCAAGTGATCGTCAACGTTGGGGGGACCCGACATGACACGTGAAGAAGAAGAAGTGTAAGTCACTCTCCAAGCACAAGAGCTAGTCTCTTTTTCGGAAAGTAACAGTTATAAGATTAACTAAATATATAAATGTAGTTTGTAATAGAAATAAAAACATGTATCGTTTTATGTAACTATATTAATTAACATATTTATTTTTTAAATTTAAATAGCAAATTGAATTTTGTCATGTTGAATTGAATGACATAAAATTAAGAAAAATTATCTAATAGAGGAGAAAATAAAAAACGGAATTTCATGTAATATTTTATTTTTTTATTGATAAATATTTTTATTTGACAGCGGAACAAGCTGGAACCGTGACAGCCATAAATAGTATGTATCTAGGAACAGGCATCCATCCATCAACAGGAATTATATAGTTATATAATGTTAATTAGTATGTATTTTTGAAGTTAATACATAGGTAACCTGTGTAATATAACACAAAATTTGTTTTTATTTTAACAATTTTATGGCAAATCTAAATGAAAATATGGTACATAATGAAGTTAAATTTAGAAAAAATGGCCACTAGAAACTTACAGCTATTTTCTGCTATTTAAAGTGTTCAAACCAAATTAAACAAACTTCCTTGGTACAGTAAAACTCCGTTTATCCGAACTCCAGTCATCCGGATTGCCAAACATCCAGATCGTTATCAGGAAATAAAAACATAAAGGAGATGTTATATAAGAAATAAATAAGGGCGCTGGCAGCCGGTGAGTTTCTTCATCAAAGCAATTAACTTTACTGGACATGTTTAAGTAAGTTTATAATGTGATTCCAATTAGCTGTATTATTTCAAAGGCAATAAAAAAGGTGATATTAGAGTAAATTTTGTGTTTACTATCAAAACATTGCCTTAATTTAATGTTTAATCCAATTATCCGGATAACGTCCGGCGCTTATTAATCGGGATAATTGAAGTTTTTCTGTGTATGTGATTATTTTACTATGTAAGGTGTAACATTCGAAACAATCTCTTAACACTTATAACTACGGACATCAGAGATCTTCCGAAGAATAACATTATTGCAATCCTTAACAATTAAATTTGAAACAGAGAAAAATAACAGTTTAATAATGTTTAAATGGTTAAGAGCAAATTATTTCCATATTTCTACCGACTCAATGGAAATTACGCAAACATTTACAAAGTAAATAGATGCTTCTCAAGGTTCGACGCTTCTTAAATACTCTTCTATATTACAAAAAACTATGGATGTTTAAAACTTTATGAAATGTAAAATTAAAATAACATTTACAATTAAATCTACCTGAATGAAATACTACTGATGCTATGTTGTACGTTGACAGAGCACTAATTACAATATCAATGTCTTAATGTTTACTAACACAGCATTCACATTTTGCCTTTATACTAAACCACTTCACCCTTTTCTATGATAAATATATGATTTAATCAACAAAAGTGACTCACGCTTATTTGACTGGCGCATTTTTAGATGAGTAATGTAAAATAACATGTCCAGTGTGTAATCTGTCAAATAATATATAGATCAAACACAGAGTATAGGAAGCATATGTAGAGGGATCATTTCAAATAAAAACTATTTTGTATAAACAGAGTTTGTAAACATTAGGCCTTTTTAACAAATGCTACTTAGTAAACCAAGGTAGGTTAGACAACAGGCGGCTCCTGACCAAAAATACTGACAGTGCATTTCTTTATGTTTTATAAACTTGCGCTAATAAGACGGGGCCAAATCTAACAGTATCTAATGCCCTGTCACTAAAAGGAACGGGAATATACGTGTTTGTAAATTAATCTAGCAAATTATTCTCCTCCTCTTTATAAGCGAGGTATAATATTATAATGTAATAAGTCTAGTATGGTGTTCAACGATATTCTGCGCAACAGCAGCCTACGCATCAGATCACCAAATATGCCATTGCTTTTGTCTGTACCAAATTGTACCAAAATTCTGACATTAGGCATATTCAAAGTTAGGTTACAAGCTAATTATCTGGGCATGCGCCGGCACTGCTGGATTATTTATATTTCTCCCTCTAATGCATGATTTTCCGATATGAAGCACAGTCTATCTCGCTCAAACCTCGGTTTCGCGACATTTCATATTTTTCAATATACATATGTACGGTGACGAATAGCACATGTGTAAGCTGGAAAGATACGGTCGTCTGCTAGAGACGATCTTAATTAATCTTTTAGCGCTAGTATTCAATAAAATATACATATTATAAAGCGGAAATGAGTCTCTGTTTATTTGTATATCTTATTTTTAGTATCAATTATTTATTTATATTTTTACTTGGCTGCACTGCACTTACGCACATACATATTAAGAAACCGCCTTTGAATTAAATCCTTTTTTATTCATGGATAGAGCAATAATTGTAGTGGCTATTCATTTTTAATCAATTAGTTTTATCCACCTGGCAGTCTAGTAGTTAGTGTTGTCTACCATGCAAGAGGTCTCGGGTTTGATTCCCAGCATGGTTGACTTCAAATATTTGTTTAAAAATATCATTTTACATCGCAATATTTTATAATCCTCGTACTAGCATCTGAAGTCCAAGACTGATTATCTTGAAATCCTGCAATTGGTGTACCAATACGATACCCTATGCAGCATTAGGTGTAATAAGGAAATTATGATGACAACAAGATTTAAGTTAGAATCGAAGAATAGAAGAAAGAAAAGATGATTAAATATTTTATTTAAAAAGCAAGTAAGAGGGCGAAGCATTATGTAGTTCTGGCAAGGATATGCACAGTTTTCTTATGAACCAAAAATAGCCAAAGTATGTAAAAACACATCAATATACATAAGGCAAATACAGTGTGTTTGAATGTTTAATATAAATGTTTGACAGATTACAAGACAAAGCGTCAATCAATTTGGAATCCCATGGGAATTTAACAAATAAAAAACACTTCTAATATTGCATTCACAAATATGTTCATACATATTACTAAGTTAAATAATAATCTCTTCACACCACCCGTTTGTTGCTAATTGCATATCACAAATTGTTTTCTATCTCCCATTAACATCAATATGTTTGGAGGGCAAATAACTATGTATTATTAAATGTACTCAACGAAAATCTAGCTACATAAAATAGCACAAATATTATGCAATGAGTTACTAATACTTAAATAAGTTGTATTAAAAAATACAAATAAACGGGGAGAGGGAACACATTCCAATAGGGGGCACCTTACTACAGGGCATTTATGTCTAACAAAGATTTGAAAAATGGATTCTTTTTATTTTATTCGAGTGGCTACAGTGCAGCAGACATCTATCACTTTATCTATGCTCATTCATAACTCAAAATGGAACAATGTTTTATTTACTTGGTGTTTTTTTTTTTACAATTTATTACCACACAATGATTTTTCGTTGATGAATAAATGTTTTTTTTCTAATACACAGATTTTTCCCAAAGTGTGTTTTTTAAATAAAAGAGAATATAAGCGATAAGCCTCTATTTTGAGGCTTGTCAGCAGGTGGGATAGAAGGGATATGGAAGGAGGTAATGAAAAATACACCACAACACCCAGACCAATTGAGAAAAAATCTTTCTTGGATTTTTTCTTGCAACTGGCGGGAATCAAACTCGCAACGCCAGTTTCACAGTTGGCCGTCTACCCAACTGCGCCGTGGTGCCTTTTGAAGAAGAGAATATAGAAGTCTAGGCATTTACAGGGCTCACCGGCTGTCATTGGCTGGTTTAAGTGGCCACTTTACACACTGTATAACATCCTTCAAACTCTTCCGATTTTTGTGGTGTTTAAGTGCTGAAACCTTTATTGATGTGGGTGAGAGATAGAGGAATGCATGAACTAGTTATTAAATTAATAAAATATTTAATACATTTTTAAAGCCTACAAGATGTTGATTATTAATTAACCTAAAAATAAATTAATTGGAACATGCTTCACCATTTTTAATGATGGGATAAATATTGACAAGAGTTTTAAGTTTAATTTTAAACTCTCGAGGTCTCGTTTTTAAAGTAAATGTTAATTTAACAGAATGTTGATAATCTAACCATAAATTATTTTACATAAAAATGGCATGTTTCATAGAAAGTACTGAGGACTTTTTACAAAACAAATTTAAACATTAATAATGGATCCTGGTAAGTCCACGTTTCAATGTTATGGTCCTGTAGGACATTGTAATGTGAAATGTAAGATTTTTGCAATTAATTTGAAGAATTACTTTACACAGCATCTCAAAAAATAAAAGCTCCCAAAATATTAATTGTGGTGCAATATTCATTTATTTCAAAGATGAAATAGATGCGTCTTCAGACATTTAATTTTTAACAATAACCATTTTATTTGCTATAAAATATGTGACCTAACCTTACTCTAAAATTAATGGCTACACCCTTTCAAGTTATCCAATACTTTATGGTCAAAATAGTAGTGGTGTCATAACAGTGGTGTTGAAAATGCCATAAACTAATATTATTCTACATTTACAAACATTTAAATACGGTGGCATAGCGTAACTAAAACAAATTGAGCAATTATTCTTACATACAAATATAAGTAAAACTACAATACAAAACAGAGATTTAATGTTTATGTCGCCGCCAAATCGTTAAGTCAGCCACGCAATGGGACGGCTAGGCTGCTCATTAAATGCCGGTATTCAATTGAATGGCTAGGCCGTTCGTTGAATGAATTAAGATAGCTCAACGTTCCACATGTTGGCTGGTTGAAAGCTAGCTGCCGGGTTAGGATGGATGGGTTGGATTAAGTCAATTTGATTATTTTTTTATTATTATTAAACTGAACCCAATCTATCCTCACCTAACCTAACTTCACATAACAAAATATTTAAAATATATATATATATATATATCATTGTTGTATTAAAATTAAAGAGGCTTTGTTGCTTTCAACGTGTTGTTTAAGCGTCCGTTAGCCATTCAATTTAATTCCGGCATTTAATGAACAGCCTAGCCGTCCAATTGAGTAGCTGATTGAACTATTTGGTGGCGACATTTATACTTACAGATTGCACAAAATAAAATTTATGGAGATGTATAATATTGAGTTCAAACATCAAAAAACAGATTTGAATGTATTTCTTACAGAAATAATGATTTATACTTGCAATTTTAACGTCAGATTGCTAAGGATGTCAGGGGTGCTAGCGAGCTGTGACTTACTGAATAGGGACGGGAATATACATGTCTGTAAATGAATACGAGCATATTATTATCTCATCCCTTGTAAGCAAGTGTCTGGTTTTGAAAAAAACTATTCAAGCAGATTAAAGAATGTCATTTTGTTCCTTTTTGGAAGATGTATTTGGAATTCAGTAAACATTGTTAATTTTTACTGGGTGTTATATTATTGGTCAATTTTTCAAAAGTTTTACAGATTAGATGTGAAATTTGATATATAGAAATCTGGGTAAGGTTAGGCCACAATTTCCTCACAAAAAATATACTGTTCATTAAAAAATATTTTTATTATTGTATTTTAACTTTGGCAACCGACCTACCTACACTTCTGATTTAAAAAGTACTTATTTGATGTATAAACATACACATTATAATTATTATTACGTTAAACGGGATAAACTTTCTCTTACGACTAGGATAACTACGGTCAAAATTGGTGCTAACGTTTACTTAAGCAAAGAAGAAAAAAGTTCTTAAAGAACCACACTTAAATTAGGAAAAATACATACATATTATCATTATTTATATGTTATTTGAAAACTCTCTATTTTCGCTACTCCCTTTACAGTGTTTAGATGAAAAAGCCTAGTTAAATATTTAAAAAATATCAAGCTGACATCAACAATGTTAAATTAATACAATCGGTACTTTGAAGCCAAACTCACGCTCCATACAAATAATGTAAAATGAATTTATATTTTTATTAGAAACCCGTAAAACGCCATTTTTAATTTACTCCTTTTTTTATTAAAAGAAGTATTCGTTGCTTTCAGAAAGTAAAGTGTGAGACATTAAAAATGATTAATTGGGATTTTTTTTTAATAATATAATTACAAATATTGCAGATTAGTGTTGACCTGTGTATTTCAAATTGACAAACTGCAGAGTAAACTATTTCTGAAGAGTAACTTTTTCTATTCAATGCATTTTAGATATGATGCAAAAAAGTACATGACTCCAGTAAATTAAACACTTTTGATGGGTATGTAAATAGTTTGATATCAAAATGTTTTTCTGCAATTAGTCAATTTAAATTGCACGGGGCCCATACTAATAAATTGAAGTAAGAGCGAACCGAAAATAATGTAAAAATTACAAATTAATAAATAAATAAATATAAAAACAATAAGTAATTTTGAGGATACTGCTGAATTGAAAAGGACAAAAATATTATATAATGTATACAGTTTCAATTAAGGTCATGGACTTGTTAAATGATAGGCCGATTAACATAACATTATAACATCTTTCTTTTACACATAGAATGGCTTTCCGCCCCCAAGAAGTCTCGCCCTTGAGCCGGGGGTTCCCCGAGTGCGGACTTAAGACTTGAGAAGCTTATTGGCTCTCTGGTTGGCTACAGCAATACGAGTCTCGTTACTTTCACCCTAAACAGAGAAACAAACAGATTAGCGGAACCGCATACAATATTATTTCACACAATACAGGATTAATGCAAAACTGATTTATTTATGCACTAATAACATTTTATTTATGAAACGTTCTCATACCAAATTGATTGCCATTTAAATATTGTAATATTTTGTGCGTAATTGAGATTAAAAACTTAATCTTTTAATATTAATAAGTTTCAAAAAATAGATTTATTATGCAAATGTTCAGTAATGAATTTAACGTAAATGCTATTGGAAAGAAAAAAGGATCAAAAGCAGGTGTGAGGGTTTTAAAAAATAAATGCCTGTATTCCTGTGATAACAAAAATCATTTTTTTTATTTTAAAGCTAATTTTTTAAAAATGACCATATACCTGATTGAATATTAATAAAAGGCCTCTAATCTGGAGTTACCATGAGACCACTAACAAATAGTTAAATGAAAATAATAATAATAAATTTTGTCATTTTTAGAGCGTCATTTTTGTGAGTTATCACTTCCAGGGGCACTGTACAAATAGAGTATTATTATAGAATGTCAGATTCGCAATTCCTGATAACTTCAATAGTCAATGACACAAAGTTATCAATTATCTGACTTAATATATTATTATAACAAGCTCATCTGCATTTTGTTCTTCCCACTTGTGATTTAAAACTAAATGTGATGACGTTAGATCTTTCCGGAATGTACTTATATCTCATTTTCTCGGTGACCTTGATGTCGCCAATTTGTTATTGGAGTAGCCTTCCCAACATTTACTTTTGCACATAGTAATCAATGGTCTGACAGTCCAACATCGATCACCTTTGCCTCCGGATGGTCGTCACATCTTTGTATTATGATGGCGTCCAGGATTCCTCCAGCATCATGTGTAGCAGCAATCGAAATCACGAAATGATCGAGCAACAAACTTTTTAGTTGCTCAATCATTTTGGTATTCAAGATTCAAATCACGATTTTCGTGCGAAATATGACCCACTCTAATAGTGTTTTAAGCTCAGTAGAAAAAATTGTTAGAACTATAGAAACTAATCTATACAATGTTTTCAGTGAAAAATTATCTCCCGCTGAAGTGATTTTGCCACACGCGAGCGCCCGGTCACTTACTGGAAGGGAATATACACGTTTGTAAATGAATACGAGCGTAGTATTCTCTCCTGCCTTGTAACCGAGTGTCTGGTTCTTCGTGCCAACTGAACCTGCGGTAGGGCCGGCTCTGTCTGCCACCGAGGCATTAGAATATTGGGAAGGTGCAGGTTTTAATTTTCGTAGTTTTAGTAATTGGTTTGGTAATATCTACAACTCCACCGTGATTTGTCCATGAAATGGTGTTTTGTTTTTCGAGATGTAAAATGTATCATTAAATCTCAAAATACCTTGCTTTTTAAATACCTTTTTTATTTCCAGCATCAGTATGAATAAAAATCATTTGTATAATTATTAAAGTAATTATTTTTAAATGTTATAAACAATCAATTTCTTTTTTTCATTTGTTAATAAAACACGCTAATAAAAAACACTAACATCTCAAAAACATAATTTGTGATTTATTTGACATTCATAGTAATTTTTGCTTCATAATGTACAAACTTAACAAGCTTAATTAACATTTGTTTGAGTATGCATGTATAAATATTTTTATTTTCAAAACAGCAACACTAAAAATTAACAGTAAAAATATTTTGAATGTAAATTTTATACATCAGTTCATTGAGAAACATCTTTATTCGTTTTTAATATGGACCGGTCCACGCTTCATGCGAACTGTAATAAAACACAAAAGTAATCCAAATAATATTTGATAAAGTATAAACTGCAATAGACAAACAGTTGAGTGCGACTAACTGACACATAGGAATGCACTAGAGTAGCGATGTGCAGTGTTGCATTCAAACACCAAAATAATATTAGATAAAGTAATAATCACAAAGGGTACTTACTAAGTCCATGTGCTGAGTCGATGTGTGTCCGTGTGTGAATGTGTACATTGTGCGAGTGGGTATTTTCAATAAGAAAAAAAACATTTGCTCTCTCTCTCACAACCAAAATAAAGATCAGATATAGATTTGAGTGGAAAATGACTGAAGGCGCTAATAATGTTTTTATGGCACAACACTTTAGGCACGGCTAATTCAGTACCTACTGAAGTATAACATTGTAACCCTACAAAACAAGCCACTTATAATTTGGCGTAGTACCTTTACAAGAAGTCTGAGGTGACTTTAAGGCGAGGTGTATCGTTTTCAACAGACTAAAGATATTTAATTTCGAGACTAGAAAAATTTGTTATTCAATTATAAATATCACAATGTTTTCAAAATATATTACGAGGTTTGTAAATAAATACAGGGAACTGAATCAAAACTAGAGATAAAACAATTTTTTATGCTAGCTACATAATACTTTTAACTTTGGGCGGTAATGTAAATATCTATTTTGGTTCCCAGAATAACATAAATTATACTCAATCCGGGAGGTGTAGAGAAATAAAATACAATTTCGTTGTTATATTGAAATTTATATATCATTTACAATAAAATATTTTTACACAATAATTAAGACTTCAAATAATGAATCTCCCAACTAGAATATTGGTGTAGAAAGAATAATAAATATATATGTTTTGTATAAACAAACACTAGTAGAGGTATCTAATGTTCAAATAGTAACAGTTAATATGAAATTTACAAGAAAACATTCACAATAAACTATCATATTTAAAGAGCTAAGTTTTATTTAATTTATTTGTTTAATTACATATTTTAGGAATAAATTGGCTTGGTATAAGGTTAGATATGTCATCATGATTCAACTCGGCAACTGTTTTGTTTAATTAGATAGAAAAATATTTATTCGTGTGGGTTATTTGCAATTTGTGTAACATTAGCGAGCGAAGCAATTTTGGGTCGAGATTTTACAATATTCCTAAAGTAATGTTTATCCGAGTGGATGTAAGTTATAACTTAAATTAAACAATAGTATACCAGGCACACGATACGAAATTACAAATTAATGGACGTCGATTGATGTAATAAATAATGTGAAAACTTATCGTAAAATGCACCAAAATAATGACTATTTACAAACCATAATACTAGAGGGATTTAATTTCACAGCGGTGTAATATCTGTAGACACTGAGGCTATAAAAAATCATTATAATACAGCATTTGGTGGACTTGTTAGCGGGTTAGGCTATGTATTGATGAGTGCATGTGCTATTTTCAAAAATTGTTTCATAACTGAACAGAGAATATAAACGGTATTTTTAAATGTTGTAATCTGTAAACTTTGAACAACGTTGGTAGATATGAGTACAGCCTCATTGCACCATTCAATACTAAATAAATATGTACTCGTTTATTCAAAATGCAACAGTGTCAACAAATAATTTCAATTAAAACATTTTTAAGAAATGAGCCTGGCACAGTCGAAGAAAATAAACAAAGTATGATTATAAAAAATAAATAAAAATAGAACCTTATATATAGACACATTTATTATAGTCTGAGTTGCTTTGATATTGAACTATTTGTTCCATAAAGCGAGGAAATAATCTTAAGCAACATAAATAAAACAAATATTTTTCGATTCATCTTTGTGACTTTTTTCAAGTAAATTAACTGTCAAATTCTTAAGTCATTTGATGACAATTTAATACACGCTAACCTACATACTTTCAATACAAAATTCCATACAAATTATTGCGTTTTCCAAAATTAAAGAGGCACCGCCCTAAATTTCATACAAATTTTAGGTACCTTAAAATAAAATTTTAACTCTTCGATACATCGGCTAGCGACACCAATATATTATTTAAACTATTTATTTTTACACAGGTTTTGTGTTAAGTAGAAATGTGAGAAAAATTATCGCAAGGTTTGAAAACACAATAAAATCTGTTGAATATTGTAGGATTCCAAATACATTTGATAGTGTTGTCAAAAAAACTCATTCAGAAATATTTAAACACATTATGTAGCAAGCTGTACCCAAAAGAGAGAGGTTCTCGTAGTTACGGAAGGGATACTTTTTTTGCTGAAACTAATCAATAATCTTAGATTTTGTATTTATTATTTCAATATTTTATTACTTGATTCAATATGAGAGTTAAAACTGAATAAGTGACATAGAATAGAATAAGCACTTAATCAGTTTTACTTTTGAAGTGACAATATTTTATGAAAAATAAAAATACCTCTCACATATTTTCATCACTTATTAATGATTTTCCCATAATCTTGAAGATAAAAAATGATTGATTGATTCTTGACATTAGAATTCGGTCTAAGGAAAAGTACGATTGGTGGTTTAGGTGGGAATCAAAACCAATAGAGCACATAAACAAAGATACAATATTATATATACTTGAAGACATTAGAATTTTGAATCGCGTTCTTCTAACAAACATGACAAACTTTTCTCAAAATTTCACTTAACATCACGCTGGTAAACAATACAATCGATGGATAAGACCAACAATATTGAGAAATTTTACAGAGTAAAGGTATTCCCAGAAAGAGAGAAAGTCCACAGACTTCGCAAGAATACTTAGTAAAGATACATTTAACTAACACGAAGAATTATATTTAAATCATTGATCATTTCATTTATTTTAGTATAAATTGCGCTAATGAGATTTTAAAAGCTAATAAATTTATTTTAAAATTAAATGCACTTGTCTTATTAATAAGAGAAAATCATCCAAGAGACTATTTAACATTTTTAATAAGTTGGGAGTTCAATTTTAAGCGCTGAGTATGGACATTGTGGCATACTGTGAATGTGAGGAAACACGGTGACAAATATGGATATTTGTCTCGGCGTTAAGTGAAACTCATCGCCACATCCGTATGGACAGCGTGGTTTAGCCAACATGGAACCAATCAGATCCAATACTACAGCAATAGTTTCAAAAACTATGTAAGCAGTTTCAAATAGATTTTTTATATAAGAATACTGGCTTTTTATCTATTGTTAATTTAAAATATATTCAATTCTTTTGTTACGGGCTTTGTCAAAACTAAAATAAAATGACGATAAATTGAAGATATTTTTTAAAGTAAAACAAACATACGCACTGTTGGATCTATTTTTAATAGTGGTACATGGCAAACAAAAAATATTTTCACAAACAGCCCGTTTTTATGTTATAAATAACCCGGAGATGCAAATAAACAACGTAAGAAAACTTATATCCTGAATAGAATAAAAAATAAAAGTGTAACATTGCCCATAACCAAAGAATATGAGAAAACTAACATACATTCATTTAGCTTAAAATTTGTGTCAGAAAACCAGTGACATAACAAGTGTCAAGTAACGGGAACATGGATACAATATGGAAATATAATAATATAATTAACATTTACATTTTGACTTAAGTCTACCTGTCCCCCCCTTCCCCGCTTGCATAACTTCCTGCCGCTTCTCCTGACTACTAACTGTATGTAATTAGTCATTACCGATCACAACACAACTTTGACAATAAAAGGAAAGCCATTTTGACATTATCACAATACGCTTCTTTTTGCTTTCTCCATTAACATTTAAAAAATTGAATCAAATAAGACACTTAACATTACGGTTCGAATTATATAGCAGATTGTATAAAACAGTAAATATCTTTCTTTAAATTCTCTCTCAAGTTTGACAAATAATAATATTCATTTGACAGCAAACTTTCTAAAGGCTAGGGGTGAATACTCTTTGTTATTTTAACAGACACCCACACATCGAGTCAGATTTCAACTGAAAACTTTATAATGAGTTGCAGAATGTACTATTCTACATTAGCAGGAAAATTGAATGCTAATACATTGATTAAATTCACAGAAGTGATGCCCGGTTTCCAATTTGGTAAAATCCATAAATGATTATTTGAAAGTGAGGATTAAATATGAAAATAAAACACATTGAGTTCTTTAACTAAGTAAAAATGAAAAAATGTGACCATTTCTGGTTGAAATGAGGGTATTTGGATTTATCATTATTTAAAAACTAGACATCACAAATACACTTAAGATGGTTTACAAATGCACGCAAATGTCCTTTAACCCTAAGAAAGAAAATGAGCAAAGACGCTATTAAGTACAAGATACATAGATGGTAAATAATGCGGCACGTTAGACGTGAACCGTAGCAAGTGGCGGAGAATACACAGAGAAGTAGGTGATCCTGTAGGTATAGTGTGTGTGGTGGCGTGTGGGTGGCATGCGCTAGAGTTATCTCTGTCTGTGAGTGGCCCCAGGGAGGTCCGCAAGTTACTTGAGCAGGTCGTGAGCGCGCTGGTTGGCCACGGCTATCCGCGTTTCGTTTGATTCGCCCTGACGAGACAACAGGACATTTGGTTTTGTATTTCTGACAGCCATCGGTTTATGGGTGAATATGATGGCTCTCCGATGAAAATATTGGGAGGGAAAGGTTATGCGATTGTTTAACACACATTATAAATACCAAACATTACATTGTACGCAACACACAATTTAGTGCAAGTTGTTAGTCCTTGTAATTGTGATTTGGCAACAAAAAAACATATTCTTTAAAATGTCATTAGCTAGTTGATTGTAAAAATCGAATATTAACAGTTAAAAATATAATACCAAATGATTTCGATCAGTTAGTGTTGAAAATACAAACACCATTTTGTAGTTTAGTTTTCTTTGGAATCTTTACAAAAATGGCAAAGTTGAAATTATTCCGCAACAGTTTTTTTTTTCCAGCAACGGATTGTGTTAAACCAACACCATTTATAATACAACTGAGTCAATATTATCTCGAATTATCCCTGCCATTAGTTGGCAATTAGGGATTACTATCGCCATGGTTAAATATTAATTTTACCAAAGAATATTCAACTAATATTGATTGAAACTTATGTCACAACATGGGCAAAAAAATAAATTTGATGAATAATGTCAATAAATTTAAATACCCCAACAATGATTGAGTACAATGTAACCAAAATACCTGACAATAACCACACAAATATGGTTTTTAAAAAAAATAAAAATTGTAACAATGTAATGCTTATTGTTAGTTTAACAATTGCACTGCCGAGAACACAAATGCCTGAGGATTCAGGTGATACAGAGGAATGGATAGTAGAAAGATTAAATGGGAAATGAAAAGGGGTTGTCTCGAGAAGTCGGGCATGTTTTAGTCAAATTAAAATGCAAATAGTAATGTCAGGTCAATACAAGGAGTCATTAACAGTCAGATAAGAGAGCAGAAGTCTTGTGAATAAGGTTGATAAACTAATTGCCATTTAATTGACCTTCGAGGTAAGTTTGTCCTGGTGTAAAATAACTCGTATATGAGAATGCATTTAATATAACTAATCACTGTTTGCACATATTTTAACATTTTTGAGTAGTTCGTTAGTTAGTTAAAATGACTCCTGGGGATCAGTTTTATGTAGAGCTGTCACCCGTTTGATTGTGTAAAATTACTACTCCTTTACAAACTTCAATATAATTATGATAGCAGGTAAGTTTTTTTTTTGCAATATTTTGGTTTTTCATTTATTTTTGTAAATACATCGTATTGAAAAAATAACAACTTTTGCAAATCAGCAAGCTATAAATAACATAACTGAAAAAAAACTTCAAAAACTCTACTAAATCTATGTTCAGGGATCAAAGTGTTAAACTAAAGATCATTTCTTCAACCAATGACAGCCAAAGGAACTAAAAGATCAGCCATTATTCAACCAAACAAACAAACAAACAAACCATCACGCCGTTTCTCCGTAGGGGTAGGCAGAGAGGATAGAACACCACAACACTCTATCTTTGCATACAGATCTCGCTTCCTCTACATTCATACATCTTCTCATGCACGCACGCCGATTATTCCGACTTTTGACATGTCCACCTTTAAATATTTGTTGGATTTGGTCATACCATGTCTTTCTCGGTCTTCCTCTATTTCTGCATCCATCAACATTCGCATTGTAAATATTCTTAGCCGTTCTCTCGCTGTCCATTCGTTCTACATGTCCAAACCAACGCAGCACCCCTTTCTTGATTTTGTCGATAATGCTTGTCTCAGCCTTACATAATGTACGGATCCAATGACAATAATTCATGTTCTTCATGTTTCGAATTTTCAAAAAAATTGTAAGAACTTCTCTGGGAGCTATCTTTTTAAACTGAGTATTAAGCCTGCCCGGTGGATTAGAGTATCAACTTATGTCTGTATATGTTAGCCAGTTCGAACACATAGAAAGAAGTCTGAGAAAGAATAAGGAAAACACTCAAGAGTATTTTTGGCCAACATAGACATTCGCCTACGAAGGGTGTCGCTGGTGGGGTACTAAAAATCGTCAGAAATTTAGCTTTTGAGTACAGTAAGTGAGAAATGAGAGTAATTCGGGAAAGAGTTAAGTATAGGACAATATATTATGTCATACAGGAAGAGTGGGTTCAGTTTGAAATGATCACTTATTATATTATTACCATTATAATTTGTGAATAATTTTGACAGTTTATGCAAAACAGGTCTGTAAAACCAAAGGCGTTTAATATTTCAGAACATGAATATTACCAGTATATTGTTACCACCAATCTTATATTTCATTTTAAATTTTAAAAAGCTGTAAAAATAGAGGATAATTAATAACAAAATGATTCAGCTTTCAAAATAATCAATTACTGAAAGAACATGTAATAATCACAGCCCTTCAAATTATTAAAATAAATTTTATCAGTAAGTTATTTTTCCTTAATGGCTGGTAAATATTGATAAATTGTTGGAATAATTAATAAGTAGACCATGTGATCAAATTCTTTTTGTAGCAGAACGTAAAAGTCGGG
This sequence comes from Micrasema longulum, assembly GCF_059751315.1. Taxonomy (NCBI): domain Eukaryota; kingdom Metazoa; phylum Arthropoda; class Insecta; order Trichoptera; family Brachycentridae; genus Micrasema; species Micrasema longulum. The sequence continues at coordinate 566,141 of NW_028277513.1, forward strand.
TGAGAATGAGTGGAAGGAATGGCAGAGGGTGATGTCGGTGGTAGAGATGTGTATGATGTTGCCAATTTGATATGCCAAACATTATTCTGTTAAATGTATCCGACAGTGAGTTGTCATTTCACTATTTACAATGGCGGAGGTATATTTTTGTAAAAGAAGATAGTTTAGAAAACAGCATGCTCTTAGGCAGAAGTGTGAATGTTCCTCTAACAGTGACACGTGTGAAAATAAATGGCGGGAAACAGAATCAGAAATTATGTACATAAATAATTTACGAAGCGTACGAAAGATTGAATTTTTCTACTGAGATTTCTTGGTAGAACTGCATTATAATTCGTGGGATAATTATTACAATTAAGAACTTCAAAATCAGCATTTTTTAGTTATCCACTAAAAACACATGTTTGTATCTTCCTCCGCGAATGCTACAAATAGGAAACTCGTGATTCATTAAAATAATATTATGATAATTTAAATGCATATTTTATTTGTGGCATTCATTGAGGATAAAAAATATGTTTTTAGTAGGCAACTCACAAATGCTGATTTTGAAGCTACCCAGTTGTAGTAATTACCAGGCGAATTATATAAAAAAAAAACTGTATTTAGTATTTTTCCACTCTTGATTATTTTTTTTTTCTAAGTTAATTTTTTAGGTTGGATCTTTTATGTATGTAGTAATACCATAATTTATAACTGATTGAACTTATCAATATTCTTCAATATTTTAGAATGACAGTAGAATTCCTTTTATCAGCTTTAAGGATAATTTGCTCCCGGCCTGCCCGTCTATCTCAATACCATAATTTATAACTGATTGAACTTATCAATATTCTTCAATATTTTAGAATGACAGTAGAATTCCTTTTATCAGCTTTAAGGATAATTTGCTCCCGGCCTGCCCGTCTATCTCGGAGGCGATGTCCAGAGACAAAGTCTTGTCCTACAAATTGCTGTTTAGGACAATGGTCGAGTCTTGGGACAAAACAATATTGTATTGTCCACGTGTAAACAAGGCCTTAGATATGATGAGATTCTGTTCAGAGATTTTGGATTTTACCGGTTTTATTCTGAAATAATCTGATGAATTTAAGTTCTTTTTGTTGAAATTCATTAATAATCAATAAAATTTAAAATAATAGTTTAAATTTCGTAAACAACTGCCACGGGACGACAACCCACATAATGGAACTTACACAACCAATGATTATGTTGATTCACATTTGGAGATATCACAATTAAAATTTCTGATTAAGCTTCCCGTAAAAGATAAACGTGTGCGAAAAAACTATGATGAAATAACAATTAAGAGATGTAAAGGAACATACACAAAGCATTAGTCACATGAAAAGGGCAGACACAACGCATGGACAAGGGGAAGTAATGAAGGGAAATATATAGTTGACAAAACATAATATTGTACACAGAACTAAACGGTCCCAGAAAGTTTCCTTATTTGTGGGTGAATCGTCTAAAAGAATTGCGACTAATTTGTGTTGTGGGTTACATATAATAACCAGCCTATTGATGTGCCATCTTAAATAACAACTATGAAGAAACTTTCTGTCCATTTAAATGCTTTTAATGCTTCAAATAGATTCCTTAAAACAGAATGTATTATTAGGAATGTTAATAAATTTCAGTGATAGGGGAGGTCATTAGGCCATTGCAACAAAGCTCAAAATGGTAACTTTTTGACGAGATTATTAAAAATGGGACAAAATGTCTATCCCGATACATACAAAAATAAAATTGAAAGATAAGATGTTCTTTGCATCACAGTAAAAAAGGAAGCGAATTACAGCACAGAACACCCAGACTTGAGAAAAATCACATTTAATTATTTCATCATCACCGAAAATCGAACCCGGAACCTTCCGAGTGTAATTTAAGCATCTTAGCCATTACACCACGGAAGCCACCGAAGTTTCTTATTGATGAAGTACAATTTTGTTTTCATTATTTTTCAACTAATTTGAAATATAATTTTTAAGTAGATAGTCAGTTTAATTTTTCCCAATTATTAAATCATTAGATATTTACAAAGGTGGCTTACTCCAAGTGATTAATTTAAAAATGCAATTAGGATTTCAAACAGTAACAATTTTTTGGGACCAATAATAACAGTCCGTTTTTTGGTTGGCTGGAAGATATTGCTTTTTGCAATAAGCCTGCTAAAGTGCATATATTTTTGGATTTGATGTTTGAAGTAAATATAATATGCATCATTAATATATTATATTATTATCAAAAAGACCTCTTCTTTCAGTGAAATATTAACATTTAAACTAATACACCCATATAACATGATTTTTTGCATTATATATTACATTAAGTAAATGAGAAGGAAAAATTCATGTTACACACATTTGTAATTTGGAGGAACCTTTTTGACAAATTAAAAATGACAAAGCCCTCGATAACAATTCAAATCGAAGCCATCCAAGATCATCAGAATAAAATTACTCGGTAATCAATTTTCAAATACGAAGACAAGAAAAAAAGAATTGTATAAAATGAAATACGTCAGATTGAAAAAATTGCTTGCATGCAGAAAAGCAAGATTTTAGAACTGTTTTTTTTTTTAATATTTCATATTTTTAAGATGAATTTTAATTAAGCAGCAAGCTGGAACCAAATTCCTTATGGAAGTTATTGGCCATTATTGACTAGTCATAAAGTCATAAATAACTGTGCTAGAAAATGGGAACCAAGAAGTGGTAGAGGAGGAGCCTCAAAACTCTGATCCAGAGTCAAAGACAATACACAGGGCCATAACCCTGATCTTATTCAATCTTTTCTGTGGAATCATAATTACTCTCGATTTCATGCAATCATTTTTTTTTTTATACGCACCAGTGGGCACAATTATCGCAGTGGTGAATCACAGCGTGTAATTACACACAAGTCACATTTAATTATTGCGGAATACTGGGAATCAAACCCAGAACCCCATGCGTGAGGAAAGATTTTTAGCCACTACGCCATAGAGACTTTCACAGCAATAATATTTAACACCGTTCCCCTCTCAGCATCCAGTAGTGCATAGAGTACTGCATTGGTAAACCAAATGCAGCGTATTTCAATCATCCGTTATTTTGGGTCCACCCTGCCAGGAATTGAACCCGGGACCTCAAGAATGGTAGGCGGACGCGCCAAGCACTTCGCAACGAGGCGGACTTATCTCTGCTCGATTTTCTTATTCGGAATTTTTATCTGAGAGCAGCCATCGATCGAAAAAAACTCATCCAGGATTCTGGTTCTACTTCAGTTTTTTGTTCATTTTATATTTTCATTATACTTTTAACATAGGAATATGATACAGCTTGCTGCTAAATATTACAGTTCAGTTCTGTGAAGCAATCTGTTGTGACGTAGCTAATGAGATTAGTTACCTTGCGGTTGATGCGGTCGATCTGTCTGTTTTGGTTCTCCAGTTCAGATCCCATGTCGATGGCCATGTTCCTCAGGTTACCTATCATGGTGTTCACCTGCCCCATGTTGTCCTCCATCTCGTCTTCACGAGCGTCCTTTGTTATTCTAGAAACAATTTTTATTTTTTACAAATCAACTTATCTATCCTGAGGTTGCTCACTCTAGGCCCTAGAGTCTAGGGCATTCAACGTCTCCTCCACTAACTCGGATCCTGTAGCCTCTTTTCAGATACGCACATTGCAAAAACAAATTTCAAGCTTTAATGAGCGGATAATTAATATTTTTCTTCGTCAATAAAAGATTTGCGTTTTTTAGAATTTACATTTACTGCTTTCTCAGTCTACATAGTGAATCTGTCCATCACCATCAATACATTTTCCCAATTGCTATGGCTAAGCGGAATGTTAGTTCATTAGCTTGTTAGTAGACCAGGAGAACTAAGTCCGATCGGGCAAATCGGAGTTGTTGCCATCCCTCCACCAGTCGTTCTATGACAGCTCATACAGATCGACCCTTTCACAACAATTTGCAGTTTGCAATCTAGGGCAGTGATAGATTGTATTATCAAAAGTCTAAAGTAACATTGACGGTCTTCATCACAATAGACATTCACAGGTCGCAGTGATGTCGGGACTCTATAAGACCCTGATATCCAATTACTCTTTAAGTAAGTAATGTCGGGTTAGGAGAGAAAAGGGTAAGGATAGATTACCTCCCAATGTATCCCGCCTGCGGACCCATCCCGTTGCGATCGTCCATGACCCTCTGTGGCTGATTGTTCACCACCTTTCCATCATCGTTCCCCTTCCACGTGCCATCATCCTCCTTAAACGATGCACTCCTGGAAAATAAATCAACAATCAAAACACAAAAAAAAGTTTGAAAAGTAAAAATATATTTAATTTAACCTAATTGATCAATAATGTGCCTAAAATATGTAATAATAGTTAAAATTAAGAGCATTAGGATAATATGTCAGACAGGATCATCCAGAATAAACTGATGTTTGATGTGATGACACAAAACTCACTCAAAGACACAAGTAGTCCAAGATCTCAGGAAATCAATGAGGAAGTTCAGTGGCTTTGTGTTATTTAGTAGACTATCAAACTAGGCAAACATTTAAAAAAAATATTTTTATGTATCGTATTATCAGTGGAATTGTGATTTTGAAATTACTCCGCCTGTGACATCACAAGTTCTCTCCGGCGAGTTCTGCTGATTGCTGAATTGGCTTCCAGCAAACTGTAAATCTATCACAACACTCTATCGTTGGTTGATTCGCAAGAACTAGTGACGTCATTCAAAGCAATACATTTTTATTAATTTTTGCATGCATTTTTGAGAAATTTCACCATACAACGCTATAATAAATGCTATAATTTTTAGCAGGAGTAAGAAAACACTTTTTATATCCAATTTCACATAGCACTGAACTTCCTTATTGAGTATATAAGTCTTAGGAAGATAGCTTAGTTAAACTTGATCACTCATAAAGATACCGTATGCAAAACACCCAAATCAAAATCAATATTTATTTTTAAATGGCCAGAATACGTATTTAAACTTGAATGTTCACATATTAATTTTAAAAACTTTTATACCGTCAACAAAGTAGTGTTTCATATTTCAGAGGGAATTTAATAAATTAGTAACAATACCACAATAATATTAAATAAAACAATCAAACAATAAATATAATACTTGTTGCAAGGGAGAACGCATATTCCACAGCACTTTTCCATCCCGGAGAGATTCTTCTCGGCTTCCTTCATGTCCGCGTTAATCTGGTCCATTCCCTCCTCGATACGATCCAATTGTTCTGTTTATTGCCAAAAGCAACGGAACACAAAATCACCGGTTAGTTGGTTTACTTGTGGTAGTAAAAAAAACTGCATATTTAAAATCAATCTCCAAAACTGTTCATTGATGGTTACAAAATATATCCTAAACTGCAAGGAAATGTTAATTAAACATTTATGATGAAAGTTACATTTGATTTAAAATTACTTTTAAAATTTATATTTTTCCAAAGCATCCAACATTTTAAAGTGACTTGTAAAAGTTGTGGATAGAAAATATGTATATAAATTGATGAAAATTGTCTCTTAATTATTACCGAAATTGATTTTAAAATACAGCCCATATTAAGTCTATAATAATAAGGAAACTTTCAGATTTTTCTGTATTTTAAATATTTTAGTTTACTTACAAATTATCAAAATTATTTTTCAAAAAATTTCCTTATTAAAACTCTCGTAAACGTTTTATTCTGAATGAATATAGTTTTACTTGAGTTCATAGTTTAAACAAGTTTGATTGATTCAAATTAGATTCATATCTAACTTTAGCTGGCTTCAAAAATGTAAATGCTGGCTGTATTTTATTACAATAATTTATTTTTTTTATTCAAAAAGAGGTGCATAAAATACAATAAAATTTGAATCAAGGAATCTTGTTTAATATGTCTTGTCCGTTGTGTCAGATCTGTCTGAAGATTTCTTTTGTTGCCACGAGAAACCGACAAACAGAGAGGACACTTTTTAAACAGTCACAAAATGAAATACACAAAGGCTTTTTTCTTAAGAAACTTCATTTGTAAAAAAGATTTATCATTTGAAACATAAAAATAATAGAAAATCCCTTGACAATTTTGTATACTTTTTTTGTGATATTAGTTATTACAGATCAGTGAACAGTTGTTAATAGTTTTTAGGACAGTGTCTATTGAAAAAATATAGTTTGTATGGCTGGAAAATCGGGTAAACATGATGGTTTAATAATTTATTTCATTAATCTACACTTTTAATTTAATTCGATCCAAATTATGATTAGGGATCAATAGATTCAGTTCTGTCATTATTAACTTTTAGAATTGCCAACAGGACGCCTCGAATAATTGAAAGTACAGAAAATAGCCTGTTGTATATTCCGCAAATCTAACAATCATATCAGAATATCGAACATTAAGCAGCAAACCTCAGTGGGAGGGTTAGTTCCCGGCACATTCGTCATACATTACCAAGGAAAGCCAAGAGACACAGAACAGTTAACGAAATATGTTCCCGGTGTGTGTCGTTTGGTTGAAGCCAATATTATAGAATGAAATCAATTTGAAAAGTGTGTTTTGTGTCAGTATAGAGAGAAAGAAGGCGAGCGAATTAGTGTAAAATTTATTATAAAGTCATGTGTGGAATCTTTTTGAGTTCTTGGTAATGAAAAACGAGCGTTGGTTTGTAAAAAAAAAACAAATTTACAATGAATAATTTACACCAATTATTATATGATCGAATTAATAAATTATGAACAGATTAATTATGCAGAAACAAACACTATTATGACATAATTTAATCGATGCATACATTTTCATTGTATAATTTGTCTTTAATAAATTGGTTAGTTTTTTGTGAAGTGTCAAATATATCTGAAAGAGTAAATTATTAGTTTATTAATGTAGACATTAATAGACACACAGCGGGTGTCAGGGAGGCTTTTGAAATACAATAATCATACATTAAACATAAACACGATTAGTTAAAAATGGGAATATAGGTTCATTATTAAATCTCACATCTGTAAAATAAAACTTTCGATTTTGAAATTTTGCACCGAAGCACTGTTTAAAGAAAATTACATTTTTCAAAAAAATAATTAATAAAAAGGTAATAATTATAATAGCAAGAAAAAAATATGATTAAAGTTGTTGATAAGTGTGGTTTATTATTTAAATGGCACCTCAATTCTTCCTATCCGAGCTTAACATATTAAAATGCCAGATATATGTTTTTTAAGTAATCAATTCATTTAATTAGTTTAGTATGACCATTTTAGTATGTCATAAACCTCACTGTGAAAATAAGATATAGCTTATTGTTTATAAATGGTTTTTAAAATATTTGTAAAATTTATTTAAATGCCACAAAAACTATTTGTTGTTTACTTGTATAATTATTTTTAAATTTTGTATAGTATACTTTTCATAAACAATAAAATATCCTTATTATTAAGAATAATATTTGAATGTTAGTACATGTTATTCATTATAAATTTGTGGATGTCGTAGAGTAATATTATTTTGAAGAGAGTTTCTGTAAACACCTGAGGAAGAAAGATTATTTGTTTTCTGGAAATTGTAATGTGAATGTATGGCAGTGGGGATATAATTTATGAGTTGCCTTAACAGTATGAGTATAGATATGTCAAATTCAACAACAATATTACAAAGTGGTATTTTTTCTACAGCAAAAGCAATTTAAATAATATAACTGAAAGCGGACATCTGTCTTTCTCAAAAAAAGATTATTTTTTAACATTGATTGATACAATAAAAAAATACATGTATTGTAGTTTCGTATTATTTCTTTTTCAGTATTTAAAAGCAAGTTAATCACAATTATTTGTCGCTAATAGATTCAATAAGTTTAAAGTAAAAATCATCATAGGATAAGTTGAAAACATGTTTTAGAGAATTTGAAATAATTTTGAGTAACCTTTTTTACATTTGCAGAGTTTAAAATATAACGGATCAACAAACTATATCTCACCTTAAAAGCGGCAAATGTGATAAAATTATTGACAGCAAATATTCCTAATAATAAATAACGCGTGAGTTATTGTTAATCGGGTTCGATCGTAATATTTGTTCTTGTAAGTTCTGGAGTGTCGGGGCATTGCGTAAGAGAGAGATAATGTATGGAATGTGTATTAAGCCGGCTGAGATGTGGCGGAAGTAAGTTGCGGGTGATGAAAACTGGTGAAGGGAAAATGTTTAGAGAGTCGGATCCGTGGGAGATTCTGTATAGAAGTGAGTGGTATATATTTCAAGCGCTACAATCTACACTGTGCTCGACTAACAAATATTATGCAATGTTTCATATCAACTTCATGGACAGAGGAACACACAGATGGGGGATACGATACGTAGAATACATTCGGAAGAAACAGATATGGAGTATTCACTAATGCAGAGAGATGGTATAACATCGAGAAACAATTAATATATATAGCTGCACGATGCTGTCAACAATCAGCAGAAAACCAAATAAAACAAATGAAAAAAGATAAATAAAACAGAGAAAGATTACATCAGTCAAATAGAGATGCTAACATCGCATCGATTCATTACGGTGAAAAACATAACGATGTATGTACATAAATATAAATCCAACGCATGAAAGCGTGATATAGCTAAAAATAATAGCAGTTTAATTCTGATTACAGATTTCCACATAGGGATATTAGCACCAGCCGTATCTTCTTAACTTATTTAAATCAACATATTCAAGTGTAACTTATTTTATACAGAATCAAATTAGACTACCGTACTGACAAATTTACTTTAGAAAACATAGAGTAGATGAACATAAAAGAATTCTAACTGAGGTAGGCAGTTGTTGTGAATAACATAAATAATATTATGTATTTATTATACTTTCTATCTTTACTGCATTAGATGTCTTCAGTTAGAAATTATTAGATTTGATTATAACCTCTCTTAAAGTTTTCTGTACAACTGTAATTAATTAATTCTAGGCCGCTATTTGGTAAAGTTTAATATGAAACATTGCACCGTCAAATCGATTCAATTCATCGAAACTGATAAATGAAGAGAATAGAATAAAACAATAAATCATAACTGGCGTCTATGAGAGAAATTAAACAACTAATAAATAAATTAAATAAGGAAAAAACCAACAAGGTGCTCTCAAAATAAATTAATAATACGACAAAACGGTGACAAGATACTGTTCCCAATTTTAAAACACACATCATTTAATTCCACTGGTTAGTAAAAATACTTTTACAAGAAGTCAGAACGTTCCCAAGTCTTATTATTATGTATTGAAAAGACAGTTACAATTATAGATTATAAAAAGAGTAAATAAAACACAGAAATCTGTGAACAATATTCAAAAATGTATCATTAAATATCCCATTTTTGGTACAAATATTAACTAATTCAATCAGAAAAATATTCTAGTAGAATGCAATCAATTTAGCTGATATTCATATATGCACATAAAACGTATAGTTTTCTATGCGAGCTTTCATTTAATATCTGTAAAACGGTATCTTGCCACATCACAAAACTAAGGTTAATAATAAATCAAAAGAAATGAGAAATGGTAGAAAAAAATCTGTTTTTGTTTATGGTACAAAGGTGTGGATGCTTACCCCCTTGCTCATCCAGCATGACGAGGGTTTTCATGCCCACCTCGTGGCTCTACAAAACACACACACAGTGTCACTATATCTGTGGCCCACATATCGCCATTCTGGAGGGAACCATAGACTATAAGCGGCCATAGGGAAAGGACACAGAAAGGTTTTGCAATTTGTTTACAGCTCGTGTCCGCCTCGCTAAATAAACTAGCTAACCTAACCTTACAATGCGACAACTTCGTTACTATCCTGACCTCACAAAACGACAACTACGCTGCTATCCCAATGTAATAATAACACAGATAGTGCCAATAGATACGGGGAATCTTAGAGGAAGGGAATATAGAAATTCATTTTACAAGGGTTTATAACCAAACGTTGACTGGTTGGAGTGATCCTGTATCCACTGTGTATAATTTACTAATTTGTACATGGCCATATTTTTTTTAACTATAGTATATTTGCTGGGAAACTTCTAGACGCGAGTTTCTACAATTCTTAACGTCACCCGTTGATTCTAACCTAACCTAACGTAACTACCTAACTTAATTACACACGTTTTGATGCTTGAACCAACATCAGAAAATTTAGGATGAAATATCCTTTAAAAGCGAATAATTATATAACTGCCATAGCAAAAATTATAAGTAATATCACCTAATCTTACTTAAAACTGCTAAGCTGTCTTAACCTATCATAACACCTATTAACCTTAGTTAAGTTATTCTCTCGTAATAATACTAAAAAGTTGTATTTTGCGTATATTTGCTTGGAAAAATGTATAGCTCAAAATTGTATACTAAAGATTATAATCTCCTTAATGAATTTAATTAAAATTTCAGTGCACTCAGTACTGTCCCTAGTTGGGAACTGTCAGTTAACAGATAGAACTTGTAGACTGCTTGTTTTTATAAATCTAACAATAGTTGAAGCATTAAAAAAAACATGAAATTTTACAAATATTTCTACTTTTAAACTTCGAAGAATAAAAATGTGTAAAGAACAATTTAAAAAAATACATATTCTATGCTTTTCATGTAGTCCGTTAGTCAAAGTAAACAAATTGCAAAAGCTTCCCTCGGAAGGTACGAAAATCAAAAATAAATCAAAAAAATCAAAATACACTTTAATAAACAACTGAACAATTCTACATTGGAGGTCCATAATCTGACAGTACAGAAATGATAAGTGATTGAGGATTCCTTTTATTATACTACAGGAACATTTATGAATACGTTATTTTTACTTTTGTGCAAATGTGCGAGACAATCTAAAATTAGCAGTAACAAAATTATGGAACTCCAATAAACTCAGGAACAAGATAATGGGAAAAAAAGGAAGATCATGAAAACAATGATATCTGATGATGGAAGAAGTCAAAAATTCATTAACTGGAAACAAAAATTATAAAATTAAGCCAATTAATATAATCAGATGTAAGCCATTCCTAAAAAAAATGAAATCATTTCAAGAGCTTAATATTTACTGAAATGTAAATAATAACTTAAAATTACCAAATAATAAATAAACATGAAGCAATATGGACCGCTGTTCTTGCGGAGTTAGGTGAGGTTAGGTTAGGTTAGGTTAGGTCGGCGGGGGGAGGAAACAAGAAGAGCGGTCCGGGTATTGCGCAACAGGAAAGGTGGAAGAGCCATTAAACATTCCTCCGAACATCGCAGATCCAACATCCCGAACGAACAATGAAATGCTTTTTCTCTATAAACATCGAAAAGTAAACAGATCCCAAGTACAAAATAAAAACAATCAGAAATAAAAACATCTTTCCTAAACAACTATGAAATAAAACAGTATAGAAAGATCCGACAGGTGTTGAAGATGAACCTTCTATATAAGATAGCTTTGCAACAATCAATCGGCCGCTCTATATTAAGATGAGAGAACTTCGACCCCATAACACAAGAACCAAGAACACAAAAACAAACAAACCAGTCCCGCAAAGGGGAGAGTTAAGGGAGGTGTGGGAGGGGTGCGGTGCGGCGGTGCTTACCCCCCTGGTGGCCTAGCAGCCGGGCGCTGGCCTCGCCGCGTTCCTCGCTCTATACAGAAGTAGGTAGTCAGTAGGGGACCTGCGCTAGGGACGCGGGCGGGAGCGACAAGCGGGCACAGCGGGCTACAGACGGCATGCGGCTACACTACGCTACCTCTACTGCCGTGTGGTGAGTGAGTGTCCCGGGGCGTGCCTGTGGCGGCGTGTGGCGTGTGGTAGTCAGTAGGTAGTTAGTAGTATGTTCACTCACCTCCCTGGTCGTCTAGGGCGACCAGAGTGCGTATTCCCGCCTCCTTGCTCTACGGGCCCGGCCAAACAAACAGAAAGGGACACATCCATGTTAGTATCGAGTGGGCGGGGGGCGGGGCAGCTGACCCCGCGGGGCCAGCTCTCCCGCCTCCCCGAGTGTATCACAGTGAGAGACCGAACATATATGTGAGCTTAGCCGCGACATAGCCAAATATCACCATGTAGTAAAGAGAGATGGAGAGACCGCCGCCATCTTGTCATTGCTGTCTCCCATCGCGTGGTCTGTGAATCTGCGGAGAGTAGTGCCCGTGTTAGATTTAGTACGACGCTGACCGGGAGCCGTGACTGTCGGTGAGGATGAGTGACGTGATGCAGGATGAGGTGCTATATATTCCCGGGAGGTGAGACTGTGATGGGACAGTACGAGCACTGCACACTGCACATTGCGCACACTGAGGGGACCTACTACTAAAAGGCTACTACTGATGGTACACTACCACAAACTACACAAATATAACAAATTTCACATTTTACATGACAGTAAAATAATCATTTTCATTATTTAGAATGTGTGAAAATATTATTTTGACTGTGAATGGGTTTTATTATCATTGTGATAGTGCAATCTGGAATGTGTTTAGAATGAAAAAGAATTTATTATTGTAAAGAATAGCTCAATCCAATCGATGCTTATAGCATTAAAGGCATTCTCATCAGTAAGTACGGCACAGGTATAAATATTGGATTATTGAAACAAGAAAGTTGATTGTGTTTAATGCCATCTATTGTACCGGTTACAAAGCTTCAAATTGTATGCACGCTAATGAAAACAGTAAAAAATCCCAAGCAAACTGAGTGTGTTTCTAAAGGAAATTAACGTTTAATAGCAATATAGGTCTCAATGAATAGAGGGCGATTAACCCAAATCATGGTATTTACTTTGTCGAATATATATGTTTAAATATATAGTGGGCTCTATGCTATTACTAGATAACTTCAAAATCAGAATTTTTAAGTTGACCACTAAAAACATAATTATCTTCCTTCGTGAATGTTACAAATAGACAAGTCGTGCATTCAAATCATCAGACAGATCACGGAGGAAGATACAAATATGTGTTTTAGCGGTTAACTCAGAAATGGTGATTTTGAAGTTTTCTAATTGTAGCATTCTGCGGTTGATGGTGGATTAAGAGACGAAATGTCTCCCAGTTCTAGATGAATGGTTTCTATAGGGAGAGTGCATAGTTGATGGTTCGGTGCAGTTAGGCAACAAGGCGATATATCAAGTGGAGACACATGATGATTATGAATGAGTTACGACGTCAATGATGTCCAAAAATGATTGATGTGTCATGTCTCGATGTTTTTTGACCAACGCTGTGAAATAAAATATTTATGGCACCTGAAATGGTGAGTTAACAAACTGCCGTTCAAAAAACATGGATAAAAAACAGACTTCCGTGAAAACATTGTGTCACAGTATAGAGTAGTTCTGAAAGTTAAAATAGGTTAGAAGTAACTTGAGATTGATATTTTATTTATTGGTAAGTATCAAATTGCGTTATGATTAGTGCATTTTAAAATTTTGAAGGCGATATAAATAAAAAAAATCAATCAAAAGTACGTAATGGGTAATAAATTAATAGTATATTCATTCTTGTTTGGGTTGTCGTAGTCTTCAATGACCTGTAAAGTGGAGTTTGTATCCCTGAACATGATGATGGAAAGTATGGTAGGTACTGTCTTTAGTCATGATCGGTGGCTCCCGAGTTGTCAAGTGCTTGCAGAAGAATAATTCTTGATTATAGTTCAGCGTGATATCTATAAAGACAGGCTTTATATATTCAGAGAGATAGGGTTATATAAAGAGAGAGAGTAAACCGGAGAAGTCATATTGTGTGTACAACATGCTTAATTACACTTCATACGCTGCTAGCTGCCTAGGATGCTGCCCCGGTAAGGAAAGAGTCCGGACTGAAGTTTAATACATCAATCAAGTCAAAAAGGAATAAGGTATTTTCTAACATCAAGTAAAACGCCTTGATGGCTATTGTCACCTTTACACTGTTCTACAACGAATGCTTTCACAAGGCAATTGGGAACAATGAGAAATACCCTGATGTGATAAAAATGCTATCTATGAAGATACTCTTTCGCTAAATAATTTAAATGAGCACAACATACAGTTTAAAAACATTTAGTTAAAATTCGGTAATGAAAACATTTTTAATTGACAGGTGATTGGTATAAAGTTGTCAATCGTTTAAAATTCTAAAATGTATCGGAGCCGAGCTATTTTGAATACGGGAGCAACATCCCAAAACGCATTTGACAGACAGATCTTATCAAGGTACAACAGACGTGTGTATTTTATACAAAATCATATAAGGAATATCCATATAAAACACACATTCATAGAAAAATTATAGGAAGAAGTAAAGATATACATAGACAGTAAATATACATATGGAAACAGTGATATACAGAAACAGATAGGGAGCAACAGTCAGCAGCCACTAACAGCGAAAGGACGGTGAGGGATGGAGGAAGAAGGGGGAAAAGAGATTATTGTGCCTTTATTAAAAGCTACAAGATCAAAACTAGTACCTACCGAAATAAATTATTAAAATAAAGATACCTCGTTCAATTTCAAGGAGATTGGGAGACCAAAAATTTAATGTTACTTTGAAGTCGCACTGTACTTTCATTCAAAGAATATAAATATTAGAACAATGATTTAATATGATTGAGTTATTACATACTTAGTTTGTAATATTTTGCTTATGAATTCAAGAATTCAATAACAACATTAGGGAGAATACTTAACCGGTGATATTTTTTTAAACTAGTTTGATGAAAAAAAGCTATTTAAATATTATACTCAAATTGCATTGTATTTTCTATTGATAAAAAATTACATTTTTAAAATATTTTAAACATATTAAAGATATGAAAAACGATGAAAGTGAAATCAACCAACGCAGGTTTAATTTCATTCAGAAATGTTAAGTATTTTAAATGGCTGTATTGTTTTTAAAAATGAAACTTTCAATAGTATGTTTTATTCTTAATTAGGTACTCGTGTTTTAGAAGAGGGTAATAGATAGCGACAGACTAAAGATAATCTGGAGAGGGGTGGAGAGGGAGCAGGCGGGTGTGTACGGTGATGTTCCATACTGCCAAACATTTCCATCAGCAGGCAGTCAAATCATATTCAGCATCGCACCTTAAGAGAAGAAGCTCGGGGAAAGCACATTGAACAGAACATACCCAAGGGAAATGCAAACATTACGAAACAGGTCAAAGACATCAAGAGCATGCCATATTCATAGTTTATTTTCTCTTTATACGATCCTATCAGACACATGAGAATGAAAAACTTTTTGAAATACTTAAACGGGCCGTTTACATGGACAATACAATAGATATGACAATACTGTCATGTCCCAGCTCCGTGAACAGCCTCGAGCGAGCAGGACAGAACGCTGGGACAATACGAAAATTCTTAAAAAATATTATTATTTATTTTATACCATGGAGTTGTTAAAGGTAGAACAAAACAATAAAAAGGGTTGAAATTTTTTTTGGGAGCTACACGTTGGCCACGCGCAATGGTGGAGGTTGGTCATTGTTCCGCGGAGATAGCCTGCCCGTCTATCTCGCTGGCGATGTCTCAAGACAATGTTTTGTCCTATGAATTGTTGTTTTCACGTGGACAGTGGTTGAGTCCTGGGACAAAATAATGTATCGTCTACATGTAAACGCTACTAAAACAAGATGTTTAACAGTGTATAAATCATTGACGTAATTTCTCGAAAGTGAATTCCGAATTGGTCAATAGGGAAATGCAACTTTTTTTTACAATTTTAAATTAGTCTATGAATTAGGTCTATGAAATATACTGTTAAAAAAAAACCTTTTTTTTACTGATTACTAAAAATAGTTTTAAATTTATAATTTTAAAACCGCGAAAACGGTTCACTGCATTGGCCACGCCCCTAATACGTCACGATTCGGTTAAATTTTGAACTTTGTTTATGACCGTTTAAATTAAAATAGAAAATCGTCACGAAACTTCACAATAGGGAAATATCACATACTACAAATGGCGAAAAAAATATATGAACTGGATTTAGAATAATTAATTGTATTTTCAAAATCGATATGGATATTGTGGAGAAATGTTTTCATACATAAATGTAAAAAAGAAATTTAATAAAAATACGTCGCTAGAAAAAGGCAACATGTTTGGCCTTGGTGGTTGCGACGTCAAGATTCGTGACAATGTTCTAAACAAATTTGAATGGGCAGGAACAAATAAACATAAATCGTGACGTATTAGGGGCGTGGCCAATGGAATGACCATTTTCGCGGGAATTCTGAATTACAAATTTAAAAATATTTTTTACGCTACCAATAATTAGCAAAAAAAACTTTTTTTACTAGACAGTATTTCATAGACCTTTATTACTTTAAAAACGTAAAAAAAAAGTGATATTTCCCTATTGTCATGGCCAAACATGTCGCGTTTTTGTAAAGACATATTTTTTAACAATTTATTTTTAAAAATTACGTATGAAAACATTTCTTCAGAATATCCTTTTTGTTTTGAAAATACAATGAATTTTTCTCAATCCATTTCAAATGTTTTTATCGGTATTCGTAATATGAGATATTTTCCTATTTTATTATAAAAATCGCTCTTTCTCACCTTTACTTTATCTCTTCATACCTAAAGTATTCCTTTTTTCTCCTAACTAATTTGTCCTGATATTATTCTATTATATTAATACTGTAAAAAACTTAAACTGGGTGTATTTACTATCTTTAATACATATTTATTAATATTATTCATATTGTTTTTACTTTTACTTTTTATGTTGCTACTCTACGGTGGAGGCTGGCCATTATCGTGGAATTTTTTTTTTTTCGTAAAATATTTCAGTATACAAATTTAATTAACATCGACCCTCTACAAAATAGCGACATGAAAAATATGAAATCTGACATTGGCCCTTCCAGATCCAAGTCACAGATTAAATTGTTTCTGGACCGGCACCTGAAGAGTAGGACTGATCACCTTACCTTCGTGTAACAGACGATCTAAATACGCTGCATTCGGTTTATAAATGCAGTGCCCCATACACCACTGGATGCGGAAAGGAGAATGATGATGATAATAATTTCATTTTGAAAATTCGAATGTGCCAAAAGGCAAAATAATTCTTGCTTAAAAATTCCCTAGTTAACTCCTCTATCACGTTTTTACAACGAACGAAGCGTCTTCATAGTATAGTGTAGATTTTTAGTTTATTTTTGTTTCAATTTTTGTACAAAATTGTAAGATTCTGTATTAATACCTAGAATTTGTCCAAATACTCCTTATTTTCTCAAACTGAACGGTTTGGGTTGGTAGGAAGAAATTGCCTAAGGCAACATGTATATAAAATGTATACGTCTATTAAACTGTTTAGTAATGTTTGCATTTTGTAAAAACATTAAAGGGAAAGGAAAAGGGTTGTTCAATTTTTTTCAAATCTACAATTTTCAAAATAAAAACACGAAATATTGTAAAAGGGGCCTCCTTCAATCGCTTTCATTGATTACTCGAGATTCGCAGATACGTTAAGGTGATTCTAAACGACAATATGTAACTAATTATTCATAGATGGCGCTTTCATCATTTTTAATTGAAAGATGCCATTTTTACGTTTATTTAATGGAAATTTTACAAAACTTGGTTTGCGGAAACTTTATACTAGTATATAAATTGTAACAAATACCATAACAATATAATTTAGGTCTTTTTCACAAAATGGTGTACAAAACAAAAAATAATTGATCTTATTTTTTGTTTTGTACGCCATTTTGTGAAAGGACCGATTTTATATTGCTATGGTATTTGTTACAATAGTGTAAAGTTTCCGCAAACCAAGCTTTGTAAAATTTCCATTGAAAATAGGCGTAAAAATAGCATTTTTCAATAAAATATTATAAAGGCGTCATCTCTGAATAATTAGTTTCATATTTTCGTTTAGAATCACCTTAACTAATTTATTATTATTATATTTTTATTAACATAATGAATTTGCAGAATTTATTATAATTCAAAGTGACCGGTAAAATTAAACAAGAAAAAACATACTGACAAATGAACTGAGTCAAAGTAGTCCTAAAAGAAAATCGAATTAATCTATCGATTATTTTAATCACGAAAATGTTTTAAAAGGGAAGCTTCTTTGGTACCAAACTGGTATAATTAAAATCTTGTGTAGATTTAAAAAAATAAAAAAAACTATTTCTTGCGACCTGAGTAAGTAAAAGTAATCTCACAATTTTGTTTCATTGAAATTGAATTCTATGTTCATAATTAATAAAAATGGCGATTGAAGGAGCGACTTGCCTTATCGCGGAACGCGACTCGAGGGAAAAATAAAAAACGAACTTTTCAAATGATCGAATAAGAAATTCGAACGAATGCGCTCGAAAAAAACAAAATACAATAATTGTACAATTTTCCCTCGGCATGACTCCCTTAGTTAGGAAATAATTGAAAATCATTGTATAATTAAATATTTAGAAGTTTTTTAAAATGTCGATTGAATTTTTTGTTTCGCAATCCGCGGTATCCACGATTCGTTCGATTTAAAGTACGACCATTTTACGAATTTATTCAGCTTCTCGTTTTAATCGCGGTAGGTAGCTTATTGTTTTTTCATCATTTTTTAAAATAGCGGGGCAATATTGAACAGTCGGGGATGGGACAGCTCGGGCGGTAACAGTACAGTAACAATTATAATAATAACACTGAGCAACAGTGACATTGGCATTGGGAACATCAAGGGAACATGAGCAGGGACATTGGGGGCAACATGAAACATTGGTACGACACATGTCAGCATTACACAAAGTCGGGTGCGTGCGCAGGCAACAAATGCTCGATATCATCCCATAATGTGTACATGAAAGAACACTTTTCGCGAACAATCAAAAGACAAGTTAGAAATGTAAAATTAATCAAAGCTAAGTTTAATCATTACTGTGGCAAACGATCATTACCACTTTCTAATCCTAGAATCTTCAATTCTCTGGATGTAATTAGTATTGGTAACATAGCAGTATTAAAAAGGGCCATACTTAAAATCTTGCTAAATCACCTTCGAATTAAATCCAATGTTTGCATACAAAATTTTAATAATAGTAATTTATTCGCATCCAATAGTTAATAGAGCATTGGATTGGTAAATCAATTGATTTATTAAATGATTTGTAAATCAAGATGATTAATTAAGGGCCTTCTTCTACAGGTAAAACCACTAGTGTTTTTCCCAACGCTGGCTGATGCAGCAATTTCCGTCGTCATCACCAAAGTACTTTCGAAACGACCCAAATTTTTACCGGACACGGAGCTATGAGAAGTTACCTACATAGGTTTAAATGAAGGAATGATGACTATTGTCCATGCGATGATATTTCTTCACAGAGTATCGAGCATCTGTTATTTCAGTGCCCATTTTTCAGTTTACAACGCCATAATCGTGAAGCAGAATGTAGGAAAGGTGGAATATCCTTAACAGATATTCACACTGTCGTTAAAAGTAGTTATCACGCGCCATTGTTCTTGGACTTTGCAACAATGGTGATTGGACTCATAAAGGTAATGAACCAAAATCGGTGATCGAACATCCTATTTCTAAGACAAACAATTACTATTTTTTTCGAGTACCTTAGCCTTGTACATGACACGTTAGGCTACTAAATACATAGGTCCAAATATGTATATATTTTTTAAAAAAAGACCAAGGACCGTGAAATGTTGAAATAAAAGACGATACCATAAACGAGGTTACGGGGATCGAGCCCGAAACCTCGTTTATGGTATAAAAACACGCTGACCACTATACCACAAAGCCAAAATATAATCAGATGAACTTCTTTTCATGCTCCGAAAATGCTTAATATTTTACAAGGCCAAAAAATGGACGGACCGTTTTCTTAAATTATAAACAGACTCGTTTCTTAACAACTTGATTAAAATAAAATGATTTAAATACGCAAAATGGTTTTGTTTTAAGTAGGAACATTTTAACCTTCGCAAAACAAAAATTAATTTAGAGGCTTTGAAGCCAAGGACAACAAAAGAGAGATCAAAAGAAAACGAAAAATAAATATTAGGTCAAAGTGGGAAACCGGGACGTTTTCAAGCTTCGGGGGAAAATATTGGAAGGGGTTTTTTATTAACTCTCCCTTCCCGGTGATGTGTAGCTAGTACACATTGCATCTAATAACTTTAATATCTCCATAGACATAATAAATTATGGGGTTAAGATTTTCGATATTCCCCCGTTACACATACATTAACGTATCGGTTAAAATATTTTTTCATTCAATAATTTATGCTTATTGAGAACAGAAAAAACATTTTACCAAAAATCGGAGATAAATCACAAATACAATAGAAAGTTTACCAATGTGTCGCATGTTGCGGAGTACGTAGTAAAAGACTAATCCAAATTTCTAATTGCCTCGCACACTCGTATTCGGGAGCGAGAGACAATTTCACACGTCATACGCGCGAAAAGCTAAGTTTCTAGTATTTCTCCCAGACGCCAGTTAGTAGCTTTCCGACTTTCATCGGGGGTGGTTCTTTCACCAGCGCTGCGAGCATGAGCTAATGTTTTTTTCGTGTTGCTATACACGAAAATTGTCAACAATAGATTAGAAATATCATCACTTTTGACTTCAGCCATAAATAATTTAAGCAATTGCCTATGAATATTACATTTTTCCGATATCAAATCTCTCACTTTTTGCATGTGTAATGACTACACAGCACCGTAACGCGCGGGTGTTTTTGGGACAGTAAGGGAAAAGTTAAATTATGCATACAAATTGGAGGCAATTGGTAATTTAATACTGGGTTTCTTAAATGCCTTGATATAGTTAACTCAAAGCGGCTTTCCTAAACGTAAATTAACTTTCCTTTTTTCAAATGGTGCAATCATCTTCTTCGCTGTTAGAATTTTTGCAAGTTATTTTCAAATGTTTCAATTTAAAAAAACCTTCAAAAAGAATCGTCTTATGAACAATGTTTTAAGAATATCCAAATCCATGTAGAATAGTACTGGATTCAACCTCTCAGGGACCTAAGGACTTAAACATCCATTCTCAAAAAAGTTATACATCTACAATAATTAAAATATCAAATAATGGTTGTTTAAAAAAATCGATATCGCGCTTTCTTAACAGACTTAAGATGCTTTAAAAGGAATGTGTATAATTTATTTTAAAATATAATTTTAATTTGGTTCTTTATGTTGTTAGATTTAAACTAATCTATTGACAAAAGCGAATGGTGAATGAAAAAAATATATATTACATTATTTATTCCCGTATTAAACACAAGCATCTTGCTTTTATAGGAGAGGTAGCAAAGTCATACGAAAACAATGTTTGTACGTATAAAAAATTATATTGTTTGTGTTCGCAAATTTAATGAAAATAATAAAACGTGATCTAAAATTTGAGACCTTTTGGTTATCATTGCTTATTGAGGGTTAACTTGAAATCAATTGTAAATTGAATCTCTCTTGCGTAAGAGTTTCCCGAATAGTTATGCCGTATGATATCGAGCAGTTGGCGCATGCGCAACGATTGGGGTCATGCAGCGGGAGGCGGCGGTGGCCGGGCTCTGGCCGGGGTCAGGGGCCCCGCGGGGCCGACTCCAGTCTGAAACAGCCTCGATCTGGTACCACACAAAAACCCAACATCGACCGATTGGCTGACTCCGAAAAAAAAAACAATTTAAAAAAATTAACCGCTATTATAATCAAATCAATTAAAACTCGTATTTTATAATGAAAATCGCGAATCAGCCGAGCAGCCAATGAATTGGAGTGGAATTCAGACGATGCTTTCTGAATCCTTATACCAAAAATTTTACCGTGCAAATTGGGTCAGATCTAACTGATCTAACTCATTTCGAACGAGAATGGCCAAACAATGGCGTAGCTTTCGCGAAAATTTGTATCAAAAATTGGCAAAGAGCCAACAGTAATCGATCGATACATGGGATTACATTCTACCTTGAACTTGGAACGATCGATTAGGTGTTGGAGTATGCAAAATGTGAATTTCACAAATTGATGGGAATATTTTGGTAGGGATCAGTTTAACATCTGGGAATAATAAATCGGATCATTTTTCCAACGGAGAATTTAGGATTTATCAAAAAAAAAATTAGAAACGGTACCAGATCAGGCGAAGAAGGGTCCGAGAATATTCTTAAACCCTAAAACATCTTCATACTAAAACAACTCGTACCCATACAAATGAACCTCAAAGTTTGTTCTCGGGATACTTTCGTTTTGCTTGATGTACCGAAAAGAAAACACCAAAAATGGGTATTATAACTAAGCATTAATAATTATTCATAAAACTGCATTTGCGGTTTTTCTTTCGACAAGAAATTATTCATTTCAAAAAGGTGTTTTTCTTCCGGAACATTCCTCACATCAATTGTATTTATTTAGTGGAAAGATGGACACCAATTACGATTATTACCCCGAGGTATGGGACGGGGAGAGTGACGTAGTCTCCACCTCCCATAACAGACCAAACAAACACGCGATCAACTGAAGTCACGGGAAACCACGCGGCCATGGTAGGAAACAATACCGACAGAATTAACGACAGCAATACAAACGACAACTAAACTAGAAAAAATCTCATTTATGAGTTCATGTTTTTTACTAATTTTGTTTATTTACCATTTAAAAAACCCATTATGTTTACATGAATATATTAAATGGTCAAGTCATGATATGTATCGTCTAATTAGTATAGTCATCATGAGCTTGATTGATGATTTCAGTTGATCGCGAGGTACCATCAAAATTTTGAGACGAAAAATTTCACAGGAGTTAATTTAAGGGGGAAAGTATGAAAATTGTTTAATATCTGTATTTGACAACTTACCTCCTCACATAGTGACAGCATCCGTCTCGTACTATCGAGGGACTGAAATAAAAATTACGGCAATTAAACGAAACACGATATTAGAAATATTAGTAAAAATTACGACAGTTAAAAGAAGCGTGATATTGGCAAAAACGTAGTATTACCAAGTCTGCAAAAATAATAATGGTTAAAACCCTCATTCTTCCTATATTCTTGTACGCCACAGAAACGTGGACCTTGAGAGAAAGAGAACGAAGAAAGAAAGACGCTTTTGAAATGTAGTGCTGGGCGTCGAATGCTGCGGATACCATGGACAGCCCATAGGACTAACATCTCTATAATCCGAGAACTTGGTATTGAACAGCGTCTTTCTTCCACTGTACAAATCCGTGTTCTCGGGTACTTCGGCTACGTTGCGAGACGAAGAGACGATATGGAAAAAATAGTGGTACAAGGCCGATTAGAGGGAACTCGATCTCGTGGAAGAAGTCCCACCCGGTGGCCAGATTTGGTGACAGAAGCGACTGGCGTTCCTCTTGAGGAGGCCCTCAGAAGCGCTGAAGATAGAAGAGGATGGAGGTGGATCGTAACGACGGGATTCCCTCCTGCCAATGTGACCACAACTGCTCTGCCAAGACCAAAAGACCGAGAAGAAGAAATTAGCTTAATTTCCTACAATATTTTTTGAAATTATCTATCCAATCCTGTACTTACAACTTACAACCTGTTCTATTTGCTTACCTCTAAAAGAATCTTTTCAAATATAAAACAAAGCAATGATCAACATCTTAATAGTAATCATTATGTAATTTGATCAGAAAACCTAGTTTAGGTTGTTTTTAAAAGACGGTCGAAAGTTAAATCAATGAACTAGTGACGGGTTTCGGCATTTTCCCGACTTTCTCTAATTTTAAAACAGGTAGATTATATCATTATTACTAAAATTAGCTTTCTTTTGCAGTATCAAATTTTAATGCTACATTTTCTGTCTGTAATAAATGATGCGAATAAGAAAAACTTTTTTTCCTTTTTTTTAATGACTTTTATAAAACGCTTTTTTCTCACAATTGATTGTCATAATCATAGCCTTATGACGAAATTTAAAAAAATACGTTTTCATCAACATCATCGCGATTTACTTGATCGAAAAGTTTTTTGCGTTTTTCTCGAAAGTGGATTTTTCGAGTTACGGCGGTTTAGGGATCGCACGGCAGTACTGCTGAAGCATTATACTCACGTCATCGGTAACTTGTCCAGCTTTCAACTGTAACTCCTGAAGCTCAGTCCTGGGGACTCCTGGCGCCTCCCCCGCCGGTTCGGCTGGTGCTCCTGACGGCATCCTGGGGACGAAATTAAAACATGAGTAACATGGAGGAAGATTGATTGTTTCGAAAGTGAAATCCTCCCCAACCCAAAGCCTTCTCACATTTAAACACTTCGTGAATAGAAAAGTAGTTTTCTATAATCAAAATAATGTGTAAGATTAATGAAATTGCCAATACTAGTTCTTAAGAAAAATAAATATAACAATGTAAAAAAAATGAGAGATGAACTAAAATGGTTATCTGTAAGAAGGAGACTTAAATTTAATATGTTGATATTTATACATAATTTTTTTCACGATAAATTACCAAAATATTTTAAGGATAAAGTTGTCTTAAACAAAAATTGTCATGAATATGCTACTAGACAAAAAGATAATATAAGACTACCATTATTGAAAAGAGCTGAGTCGCAAAATTGTTTGATGTATAAGGGTTTAAAAATGTATGATGAGATGCCTGAATGTATGAAGAATGAAAAGTGTCTGAAAGAATTTAAAAATAAATGTATAAGTTACTGTAAGGAAATGTAAATATATATAGATGATGTAAATGTACATAATAGTTTATATTCGTTTTAATATAAGCTAACTTAAGAAATAAATAATAAAAAAATAAAAAAATACTGGTAAATTAATTTCGTGTTATTATATCGTGTATGCATACATACATTGCACTCTCAGCATCAACCCAGCGGTGCTATTCTGAACCGCTCTCGCGGCCGTAGAAAACACTTTTATCTCGCGTATTTATATACAAAATACGCTAAAGTAAAAGCTTTTTTCTACGGCCGCAAGAGCGTTTGGAATATCACCCCAGATGAGACTCTGAAAGATTACGGCCAATGCGTTGCATTTACTCAAACTATAATTTAATTGACATAATTGTAAATTATCATAAACGGATTTCCAAATCGACGAATACAGTTCTGTGTGTGAAATAGAACCAGAACCCGGGACGAGTGTTTAGACTGGAT